>NC_087474.1:35285944-35525944 GCF_036417665.1 Passer domesticus | reverse complement strand
AAATTAAGATGCCAACTCAAAAGCAAAAATCCTTTTCCATAATATTTTCACATTGCTTAAATGTCAACTTCATACCAAACTAATAATGAACAGTCTACATACATCCTCAAGCATTAGAACCTTTTAGGAATCGAAGTAAATGGTGTAATTTAAAGAAAAAAAAGGATAATCCTATACTTGAAGCTGAATTTAAATAGTCACAGCTGATGTAAAATGTCCCTCACTGGTATGTGGCAGCCATTTTAGGTATTCAGGTTGTTTTGTTGTTTTCTACTAGTATTTATACAGTAGAAATATAAGTGCTTGGAGCATGGGGAATCCAATCAGCATATCATAAATACAGTACAGCATTTCAGTATAAGAGGTGAATTTTTGATTTTCCTTTGAAAGTAACATCTTCAAGGTTTTTAAATAAGATTGCAAAAAATTAAATTGAGAAGAAAATCAAGCATACAAGTATAGGACCAATATTCAAACTTTTCCTAAGAATTTTTTTGTCTTTTTGGTGCACTAAGGTACTTGGAACATTTTGAAATATTAGTTAATTTAGGTACTCAATGTCTGTAAGAAACGTCTCTGAGATATTTCTTATTCTATATCTGACTATTTCTTGTGTAGGCAACTCTCTAGTAACTGAACTAACAAAACAAATAATTTTCTGACTTTGCCCTCTTGAGCCAAAGCAATAGTCTATAATGCTTGTGATTTTAGCTACCTATTTAGAAGTTAAGGAAGCAGAACAGAAAAAAACACCAGAGTCTGAAGAATTAAAGATAATTTCCATTTTAATTCTGAGCTACTTGGAATTGTGTTGTGTGAATCCTAACCTAATAATGAATGGATGAGATTTAGAGGTTCAGCTTGAATACATTCCCACAGCTGCTCACATGGCCCAGGCTGCAACACTGTCATGTCTCTCCCTGTTCCTGCTTTTTGATCTGAATCAAGTCCATTTGCCCCATTTGTCCCCAGCTGCATTTTAAAAACAGATAAAATTTGCTCCTTGTTTCTGACTGTTACTTCAAGCTTACTCCTACCTGTTTTCATGCCATCAACTACCCCTTTTCTACCACAGCAAACCCAACTATTACAATTTTAAGGCACTTCATGGTTATGGATCCCCCACAGATCATCTTTTCTTCTGCGTCAGCTCAGTGCCAGTGATGACAGCTCCCATTCCTCCTCAACCAAACTTTCCTGCAAGTACTTTTATGCTATTTAAGAGACTACCCCTTAAGCTTCAGAGTACTTTTCCACAAAGTTTACACAACCATTATTTCACATTCCTTCAGCTCTTGTCCTGAAACTTACCTATGCTGTGATCCTGACAAAGAATCTAACAGGAGATTTTATGTGTTGACTTGTATCCACTATGATAATGATAATAATTTCCCTGTTATTCAATGCTCCTACATTGTGTTGTATTCACCTATTATTCCTTGTAGTGTTCACAGAGACTCCCTGAAAAATCACTTAACTCAGTGTGAAGATTGTCATTCCTTTCAAAGGTTTTGGATCAGGTTCCTGGATGATCAGTCTTTTCTATTTTGTAGTACAGTGGGGGCCAGGACCAAGTAAATTGTAAATCTGGTTATATTTTACCTTTCCTCCAGACTGCATCTCGTTAGTAGATCCTTCTGTTTGGTCCTGGGGGAATGGTGAAGACCAGCCACTAAACAACTTTTTTCCATTTAGAATTAAGTTTAAAATAAAAAGGTGGCTTCTTTAGACATTGTTTTGAGGACACTGAAGCTTTTCTTCCATAGCAGATTTCCTTTTATTCCAAATCCATGTAACTGGTTCTACTTTAAATATTCATTTAGGTATCCGACTTTGAATTAGAATAGTCGCATCCATGGGCATTTGAAATCCAAAGCTTCTACTGGACCTAGATTTTTTCCAAGACCTACCCCAGAATGGAAACAAAAAAGCTTCTCAAACTCAGAGCACAATTAGCCCATTTCTACTGTTGACCTCATTAAGCACAGCGCTGTAAGACCGTGCAGAGTCACACAGAAATTTCTATTTAAGTTGTGGCACTGACTCCATATTTCTGCACCAAACAGTTTGAACAAAATGTATACTTAGATGTCAGTGGGAAAATGGGAGCCCCTATGTGAAGATACACAGAGGACCCACTTCTACCACCTCCCCAGAGGTGACCCAGAAAGGTCCTCCTTATCTCCCTGTCAACCATCAGCGAAAGAATAGCAAATTTTAAAATCAGTTCTGGAAGAGTTTGCAAGTTGGCACAAGAGCCTGTAATGGTTCTAAACCTTTAACATTATTTTAAGGCTATATTTAAATATATATGTGTCATTTAAAATAACTCACATGCCCTCCTCCCATTTGCTATTATTCATTTCAGCACCGATGCAACAGCCAAATGGTTTACCAGCCTGTGTCGCTAACACTTGCATAATAACTTGAGATCTCACAACCCCTCTATTTATCAAGCAACAATGTTACCAAAAATAACTATATGCATAGCTATAAGGGGAGCTGGGGAGGGGGAGAGGGGGAAAGGGGATGGGGAGATTTGTCAATACAATTTGAAACCTGCAATAAAGAGCTAGCGTTGAAGCTTTCACAGTGCGTAAGTCACTTTTCCTGATGGGCATTTATCATGAGGTGGAGCCAGAAAGAGAGGGTCCGTGCAGGCCCTTGGTCCGTGCAGGTCAGCGTGGGGCTCCAGAGCGATGGCACTGCACGTGTCACTGTGAACCAGCAGCAAGTACAGTGGGGGAGACATCTCAGGCAAGGTCCTCAGTGTCAGTGTAGCAAACCCACAGAAGCCCCCTGCCCCCTGCACCTTCCCAACCCAGCAGTAATCATTATTCCCCCTGCTATGCACCTATTCTTAACAGATAGAATTCTGTTATTCTCAGCAGAATAATGTGGCTTAGTGCAAAGTGGTTTTATTGCAAAACACAGGAGGTTAATAAAGAAGGAATGTCACTGTTGCGTTCACTGTCCACTCGCTGTCCACTCACTTTTCTCGTCTGTGTGTCTGTGTCTGTGTGTAGCTTTCCTTTTCAAAGCCTCAGCATTCCTGGGGGTGGGAGGGAAGAAGGAAGGGAGGCAGCAGCTCTTTAGAAAGGCTGCTTCATCTGTGAAGTTTACAAAATACCATCAGCATTGCTGAACTAATGAATAACAAGAATGTGTTGTCTCTAGCTTTTATGCAGACTGTTCTGAAAAGATTCAAAACTGTGTGGGACCTGCAGTGTTGATCTGCCTATTCCAGGTACAGCTTCAATGATTTTTATCTCAGCTTGGAACACAGAGTGTGTTCTGATACTAATACTGATAAAAGCATAAAGGCTGATGCCATCTGCCATGGCAACTATCAAGATGGCAGCTGCTTTTCATCAGCTTTATCTGAACTTTGCGTTAACGGGAATTCAGACACTGTGGGTGCATTTTCAAAAAGGACATAAAAATGATAGCACTCCTCTGAATAAAACCAATTCATCAAATATCAACCTACTCTCATCTCCTTCATCTTTCTGGTAAGAAAAACGAAAAAGGGGGAAAATTCCATGTGTGCTCTCTTTAGATCACCTTGTCTCTTTATCAGCCCTGTCTCTGATGCCAGTGGTATTAGACGCTTCCACTCACACGCAGCAGCCGCAGCAGCAGCAGGGCTGTAACCCTAAGAGGCTCTGACTTTGAATCCCAGCACTGGCAGCTTTGCTACAAATGGGATTCAAATGTGCAGTGTCTGAGGGCAGTGCAATCAACAAAATAGCATGCTAGTGTACAGAGCCTACCACAGGTAATAATAGAGGCTTTTCCCAAAGAAAGAAAGAAAGAGAGAGAAAAAAAAAAAAGAAGTCAAGAAAGAAATAAGGGGGGAGAGGAAAAAGGAGAGGAAAAATGAACTAGTGGTAATTCTAAGGGGTGCTTTTTATTTCCTCAGCAATGGTTTACAGCAGGTACACCTTCTCCATGTTCATTAGCAGTGCTAGAACATGACAATTCACTACAGAAAAGATGCTAATTGCAGCATACAAGGTTTTGTTGCTGGCTATAAAAGCATATCTGAAATATAAATATAAGATGGTAGTATACTAACATATTAGAATGCTGTTGCACTTCTACTGATTTTGCTATTTTCCAGAAGGTTATTTTCCCTGATTTTTTTTTTCCTCTGCTAATTAAATCTTTATTTGATTTATTTTTTTTGGTTTAACTTAGCATCTGGCTCTATCCTTCTCAGAATAAATTTTATTGAATTTTAAGTAGATATAGATATATAATGGATGTACATAAAAAATATAAAAAACAATGATGCTAAACTATATATATAATGTAATTCAAAAATTTACAAAACATGTTCTCAAACATGTTTGTTGCTACTACAGATTGCTTTGGAAAGTAAGACTAAAATGCTTGAATATTAGTAAAACAAAGCCTAATTAGAGAGCTGAATTAGACACAGAAAGCAAGTTTGACAGAGAGGACAAGGACCAGAGACAGGACTGTGCAAAATACTGAGTGACTTCAGCTTTCCAGCAAGTCAGTGACATTTGAGGGAGCTCTCTGGCACCACAAGTCAAGCCCCAAGGGACAGAGTTTACTTGAAGCAAGAATAGCAGACCAAATCATCAGCTATTGTAAATCAGTTTAGCGCCACAGCAGTCAAAGCTAGGGTCTGAGCTGGGCCAAAGGCACAGCAGCTATTTGGCCCAGAAGCTCTCAAGGGTAATAGGAAGCCACAGATCCACATCTAAATTAAAATTATGAACTGTATTAGTAATAATGCCATCAATTAGAAGATATTTTTTGTTATTTCTCAATATTTGCATCTGGAAATAATATTACTAAATAGCTGATTCTGCCACAACAACATGGTTGTTGGAAGTCAGCAAGGAGAGAAATGGCTGAGACTTAGAAAAGAGATTATTACATTTTCCCTCTACAGTCTGTTATTTCAAATATGCACTCATTTTCCCTTTCTGTTGTTATGTACAAAACAAGGCTGGTAGGCAGGGTAAGACAGCCCACATTTTCAATAATGTGAAAAGCAAAAGGAAAAAAAAATAGTGAACAAACCCCAGTCTTTCTCTAGATTTTGTTTCCTAATGCTTCCAGTCCGACCCAAATCCTTGGTTCCTGCTGGGACACTGTTAAGGCATTTAAATTAAGGGAGTTCTTTAAATTCAAATGAATTTCATTTCAGTAAAATGCTCAGCCCTAAAACTAAAACATAAGAAATGAGAGCTGATATCTTTGTTTAAGGTCTTGTAGGATGATGAAAAGCTGTAAGTTCAAGAAGACCACCCCATGGAGGTATTATTGTCTTCCTCCAAATTATGTTTAAGATGCCTTCTGAACACTGAAGAATTTGAACTACCGAAACTTTTGTAATCCTTATTACAGGGACAGGAGATTTTTTTGTCTCAGAATCAGCAGTTTCACAGCATTTTTAGGCACTAAAAAGATTTTTCTAAAAAAAATTCCCTTGCATTAGAAAGTAACAGCAATAAAACAAAAGCACAGAAAAAAATTGAAGCAAGTAAAGCATAAGCAGAGCTGACACTATGCAGACTTTTAGGATACAATTCTGTATCTGAAAATGTCAATTCATCTCTCCCCTGTGCAAGAACATGTTATTAATGTTTAATGCCTACAGCAAAAGATAAACACTTTCTGGAATGGGGTGAATGAAAGTGTACACAGAAGTACCACATTGCTCTGTAATGGTGACTCTTCTTGGGAGCTACAAGGGCAGTGATTTTTCAATAAAGAAAGCAACAGGGAGACTTTTAAGTCTTACCAAAAGGGGGGTGATTCCATTCTCCAATAAACCCACCTTCATAATCCTTTTCATTCTTTATAACTCTATGGCTATACGTTGCCATCTATTGCTTTTATCGTTTGAAGGCAATGAGATTTTTACCATTAATTTCCGGACTAGTAGAAGTGGTGAAAAATGTCGTCACTTCTGAAACTTTTTGTCCAACACGAAGACAAGAGATGCAGTTCTCAGATTAAAGCGTTCAGAGAAGACATCCACTAAATTCGTGGCAGATAAAATACTAAGGCAGCAGTTGAAGAGAGGAACAATTATTAGCTGTGCAAACAGATCATAAGCAGCTGATCAGGAGGCCACATTCAGAAGAATGAGTACAAAAAAGAAAAGGGTATTACAGAAACTTGAAAAGTACAGAAAAGGATGGAAAAATTGTATGAGTGCTCAAGGACCTGAATTATTTGAAACTTTTGAAATAGTTTCTCCATGCTCTTCAGTAAGGAAAATAAACAAAATAGATAAAGGCAAAAGCAAAGAAAAATTGAGAACTACATTACCTAAAAGACTGTCAAGTCGAAAATATAAAGTCAGTGAGAAGCAAGCTGTTAAAAATGGTATGATTAAACTGTGTCAAACTCCCTATGGAAGTCAGTGGAGTTTGCCACTAGATTTACAGTCTTGTTCCTAGACGTGGGATTTCTTCAAAGGATGGAATAAAAAAATATAAGGCACACAAATTAAATACTATGCATTGCACAATCTTTGCAAATTTTAAAGCAGTTAGGTAAGTATTTGGAAAAAAAAAATAGTAGTTTTGCTAATAAAATTATTCTGAAACCATTGAATCTTGGGTTAGAACAATAGAGGGACTAGACCTTTATAATGAAACTAAGTAAGCATTTCCATTAAAAAATAACAAGATCCCAGTAGATATATAATCACCTGCTACTCAGGGTGCCCCAACTCAAAAACACAAGCTCCTGCAATATATTTCACACTGCTTCAATGGGCCAAATCTGCAATAGGATCTAAGTAACTATCTGCATTCTTTGGAACCTAAATGTCTTTGAAAATATGGCCAGGTTATATTTATGCAACTGGCCTAGGTCACTCCTGATTTGTCTTGATTTGTCCTGATTTGTCTTGACAGAGTGCTCCTTAGAAAATACAAAAAGTGTAGCAATACATGGACATACAGGACTGAGCTTTGAATTAAGGCAGGTTTTATAGAATTTTGTTGTTAAATTTGGAGATTTTTGAAAGTCAGTACTGGGCTGTTCTCATTAAAACACTGATAAATTGTAGTTATGTTTATTTTTTTCCTTCTTTGAACTTTAAAAATGTAAAATTTAGTGGAATATGCAGGTTTGGAGATGAAACATCCTGCAGTTCTCTGCAGTATCTCATCCTTTCACATGAAGTAGCCTTTGACCCCTGCACCTCTGCCCACAGCCTCATACAATGTCAGGTCTGTTTGCACACAGTAAGGAGTCCCTTTCCTTTTCAGTGGGACTGTGTGAACAAGGAAATATAAAATATTGCTGTCTATTATTAATAAAGGCCAAAAAAATTCTTATGTTTGACATTAGAATTATTTTGGCATATTAATATCACATTGTAACTGGGCCACCCGAGGTGGGGTTCTGTGTGTTCCTGCTCTTCAATTAGTCTGCAGTTGTAATGGTCTGGTAACAGGGTCTCCATACAGCCACACCGAAATTGCTTTCCCCATCCTCATCTTCTGCAGTAATGGCCTTGAAGAGGGGTCTTCACAGACATGCCCGGCAGTCATCATCCATCATCGCAAAACTGGTATTCCGCTAAATAAACTTTCTGGGGCTTTTAAAATGTGATATGAACGCATCATTTGAGCAATCTGAAAGTTGGTTTGACATGGAAAAACATAAAGAGAAGCGAGTTGGATAGCTGTTGTACAAATGTAAATATTGGGACTGCTATGAAACCTTTATAGTTCTCATGGCCTAAGTCCACTTAAAGGATTAGAAACTTAATCCTGAATTCTTTTTGAAGAGGAGATATCCAAGTATTGCACATATTTTATTTCAAATAAAATATTCCACAGCTTATGTGGTTTGTTAAAAAAAAAAGGTGAAAACACAAGTGTGCTTACTGGTCATTGAATATATTACTGAGCAGGATTCTCCTCACACACACTCCTTGTAAAAGCATGACTGCGATGGCTCGGAAGCTGGACAGGCTTCCCCTTTGGGTTTCATCTAGAGGAAAACAACTTGTTTTACTTCATAAAATAGATTTCAAAGAGCTCGACCTAAACATTTCAAGGATCAAGTAACTTAATTTTCTTAGAGAGATCTACTTTATATGCATCTTTTCCATACGTATGCTACTGAAAAATAAAGCAGGGAGTATGTAGTAAAATATAAAATAAATCTGTGTTTATTTGATCAGGACAATATTCAGTACAAAAGCTCTCCTTATGCAGTTCAGAACACATTCAAAACAGACCAAATTTAATTATTCAACAGGTGCACTGCTTTAGGATAAGAGCACCTATCTAGGACCTTGCAGATCAGCTGTTCTAGCTTGCTTCCCTCACTACTTGGTCTCTTTCATCACAAAAGACTACCAGTGGATTTTTTATCTCTTATACTTCTTACACATTGTGTTTTCTGAGGAGCAGCTCTCTGAGTTTTCATTCAAGTGAATTTGAGAGGAGAATCAGATACTACTACTAATACTCAAAGTTTCTACTTAAACTGATCTCAAAATCTTAGTGCAACTCCTGCATAAAACCTCAGAATACAGCTTCTCTGAGCCAAGACTAAATTGTGATCAAGATGAGAGCAATGTTGCAATTCAGTAGAAACAGTGGGTAAAAGCAGAGTTATTGCTGTTCCGCATCAAGGTCAGGGTTGTGCACCAGGGACACCATGCATGATCCCATTCCCTGAGTAAATACGGAAAGATGGTGGTCCTACAGCACAGAAAATCATAGCCTGACTTGCTTTTCTCAGGAACTGCATTTGATGGGTGATGGATGATCAAGAGGGAAAGCAAGTGGAATGGCATTCAGCTGTGTGTAGGAGAACTGGACTTGTGTCCACATCAGCCCTTAGAGTGGCTGCAGCCTGTGCTTGGGCTGGGTTGAATCACCCTGACTCAAGGGCAGCGAGCACTCACTTCACACATCTGAATGCATGGCCCAGAGTGCTAAAGCATGAAGAATAAAAGTAGTAACTTTCCACAGTTTTCGAGGAAACGGTGCTGTTGGTAGCAGAGTAGGCTAACAGCAACAGGAGGAAAAAAAAGAATAAGGGCAGAATGCGCGATTCCCACAGATAATTTGATCACATCCCGGGAGCACGGAGTACTTGATGTTACCCCAGGTTTTAACAGGGTTTTTTTGGCATTCCTGGAGGAGACAGCGTAGTGAGTCATGACTCACACCACCTGCTTACCTGAAAACTGCCACAGACTGCTACAAGGTTTAAAATCAATAAGTGTTGGTGTCTTTAGGTCATAAACATTTTCTGTATAATTTACATAAAGAGTCTGCAACAGAAGGAAAAAGAAAAATGCCTATTTTCTCAAGTTATTGCAAAAAAAATTGGAACAATCAAGAGGTCTTTCACCTGTTAAAATGCACAGAAAAAGTAGAAGTGGGTTTTTTTTTTTACTGGCAGAGATCACGCTGGGTCTGGAATTTAAGATACAGATTGATTGATCTCTTTAATCTAATATTTGTTCATGGGGAGGCTGTTATCTTTATTGTGGTGACACCTGCTAGTGTCGTTATAGTTAAAGGCTTACTGTATTTCTATTATAAATGCCAGGTTGGGGTTTAATATATCAGCAGGATTGTACTGCACTGGGCTAAACACTAGGCTATGAGTTGTCAATCCTAAGGCACACAGGCAATTTTTTTAAACCCAAACCTGATTCTGTTTGGGGCTTTTTTTCTCTAATATGAGTGGTAAAATACTGAGGGAGGAAAAAAACAGTTGAAGTAGCATGGATTTCACTAAGCAGCTGATACAGTCTCACTCTCAAAGCTTTACGTTCAAAGCATTGTATTTAATAGAAATTAAAATCAGTGCTTAAAGATGTTGTCACCTGCCTTGACAAACAGGCCAAAAAACCACCCAGAGATGCAGTTTCAAGTGGTGTGACATATCTCGTGCTCTACAGAGGCCAGTTTGAGCCACCCTGCTCATACAGAACAGACCGAATGCCAGCAGAGCTCGCTGCTTTAGGAGCACTCTGCATCAGAGAATGCTCCAGAGGCACAGGAGGCTGCCTCGTATGCACTGACTGCTGGTAGAGGGGTAAGCAACAGCCAGGGAAGAATGAGTAAATGCTCCTGTTTGTTGAAGTGGGTAAAACGTTTGCTGTGCAGTTTAGCTCACTTGCAATGGCACCACTGGGGGTAGTGCTGTGTGGCTCGGAGCAGAGCGGTGTCAGCCGGGGCATTTTGGGCAGCGGCAGAGAGCGTGAAGGGGGCTGACCCGGGGCTGCTCCAGCCCCTGCGAGAAACTACAGCAGCAGTTAATTTCGTGTCACAGGAGGGTAACAAAGGCACCCTGAGGCTAATTTAGCACATCTTTCTAACAAGTGGAATAAATTATTCTAGCAAATCACCACACTGACATAGAAAATACTACTTCCAGGACAAGATCTAAATTTCTTAGTCTTCTCCATTTTTCTCTTCAACTTTAATTTTCTAAGTTTCTTTTCACTCTCATATCAGTTTTCACAGCTCCACTACGTGCGTTTCCACTGTCTCACTCCATTTCTGCACAGCCCACTATCCTCTGTCTTTTTACAGAGATGAGCAGGTCTCGAATATGATAATATGCCACATGGTAAGAAATTCTCTCTAAAAAGCTGGCACCTACATTCTGAGTAGAAATCACGTGTGCTTATCTCACTTTCATACACTGTGTGGGTGCTGTGTGCATGTGCCCACACAGATTCCTTGGGCTAATATCCAAAACTTACCCTCTCCCTCGGATCTTCCTCTATTTTTAACTCAGACACACCAAATACAGACCTGAGGCTGAGGTTTCCCCTAAACTGGCTACTTGTAAGAATTGCTCCCCAAACTCCTCTCCATAGGCCTCCTCTGGTTTTGGCACCTGAGTTGTGCTCGGGAGACCTGCCTGATCTTCTGTCAGGATGAATCAGACACGGGAGTTTATCATCATGCAGGTCCTAGCATACCATTTGCCTTTGTACATGTATCTGCAATTAAATACATCCATTTTACATTCAAAACACACAAAACTGGGGAACAGGACGACACTGTCTCTATAGAAAAATGTCATCCTCCTTCATCACCCCTGCAACACAACTCAACATTTCTTTGTGAAGGGTGGATGAAATGGGAAAATATCCCACTCTATACTGTCTCTTCTCTTGTTCTACGTCTAAATGAAATAGCATATTCTTCCCTGTCATTTTTATGGTTTTATATATACACACACACATTGGTCACACGCCTGTGTTTTTTATGTTCCAACTGACAAACTAGCTTTTTACATGCCTTTTACCTTGTTCTCTATCTTCAAATTCTTCATGTAATTTCTACTTCTCCAGGAATTTCACCAATCCATCACAGTGAACATGGTTATTTTTTAATTGCTATCCATACTGTAGTAAATATAAATGACAAAAATCATCAAACATATGTTGCCTAAGTTGTATAAATATGCATATATGTTAAAGATGTGGTAGCAGGCAGGTGCACAGGAAATCTTCATAAAGTTAACAGCTACTGCAGCAATAATAAACTGATGTTACCCTTTCAAATGCTAGTCAGGATTTTGCAAGCATTAGCCACCACCGTGTGATTTGAGCAGTGCCACTAATACAGATATAGTCAAGCTGGCAACTTGTCTCTCCCCCCGGCCCCAGTCTCCCCCTTTTTTCTCACAAAGAAATAGAATGAGTTTATTAAAGTATAGATGCCATTTTCATCTCGCAACGTTAACTGTGTTGTCTGTATCCCAAAGGTACTGAGCCAGTCAACGCAAACAGCTGTGCCACCTACTTGCAACAGTTGTACACCCACCACAAAGCACGGGTAGGAGGAGCAGGTTAAAGCGAACCGTAAAGCTGCTGGTGTACCTCACTTTGCAGTTTACCCATTAGCTCGAGGGAAATTTCATCCCTTTGGAGAATATGCATTGTATGTAGAGCTCGTAGCAGAGAGTATTCTTTTCCTCTCATCTCCTATAAACCACCTACTGCATTTTTATGTTCTACAATCACATACACCAAAACAGTGTTTAGCAAATTAACATCAAGCTAAATAAAAGGCATATCAACCAACTTAGCAGGCAGCTTTTAGTTGCTTCTCTACTGAGGATGTTGGGTGATCCGTGGGCTGAGAGCAGTATTTCCCTCATATTTTTATTATTTGATTTTAGTTCAATTGGATGAGTTTCATAGGAAAATTAATTATTTTCACAACTTTTATCAGTAGCCCTGATTACTGTAACACGAAGGAATAAGGCAAGCTGATGGAGGAAGAGACTGATTCAGCACACCTCCAAGGGCAGCTACTCAGGCAGGATGACAAAATTGCCCTTTCACTCCACCCCTTTGTGAGGAGAAGCCCTGGCAGCAGAAACTCTGTGCACAACCACAGACAAGTGCATTGCATGTCTGTGCATGCACACACATGTGTGTTGAGGAGAGAGGGGGCAACACACATGGTTGTCTCTATGCAAGAGAACTGGATTTTTGATCTCTCCTGCAGATAGGTGTGTGTGGTTTGATTTCTGTGAGAGTCAGTGGAAAAACATCTCTTCTCCCCTGTCTTAGAGCTTAAGTCTTGCTCATTGTAGGCCAGATACAATGCATGTGTTCAGCAAAGGTTTTGTGTCAGAGAGGAGATGTGATAACGTGCAAAGAAATAAGAGAAGTAGCACATGTACATGCAGGCAAGAATACAGTCAGGCACTTGTCCAGTACTTCTCAAGGTCCTGCTACCTCTAGCACTAACAGTGTCTCACAAAAAATTATAGTAACCACAACTCCCCTACATCATCATTACATTAACATTAACATCCACAGCACAAACAAAACACCTGCAGTTTTCAAAAGTGATGTTTATTTGGGGACAGATCTACATATTTGTGAATGCCTAGACCTTGTAATCCTGATCCTCTGATACAATAACAGGGGCACAATCAGTACCAAGTATTCACATAGAAAAAGAAATACTTTTAACTGCAGCACAATTAGTTGTGGGTTTCTTTCTGCCTCTTCAATATAATTAACTAGGGCTTTATCTTACCATTATCCTTCTATGCACTAGGGACTCAGTCTAGGAACTTTTTCCTCACAGGACTCTAATATACTCTTATCTTTTTATATTAATTGAGTTATCTTATACTGTCACAGAGGTAGTGGCAGAAACAGAGATACAGAAATAAAACACCAGTCACTCCTGAGTCTATTTGAACCCAAAGAACTTCAGCAAGGGAAGTGTTTCATCACCCAGTTCAAACCTTTCAGGGGTCTGGTTTCCCTGTCCCTGGAGTGTGAGCAGGGAAATCACACTGCTCAGAACAGCTCCATTATTCCACTCAAATCACTTTAGAGTTACTAAAAAATGGTTGTCTCACTTTTTCTTGTGAACACTGATGACCATTGATTCCCGTCTTCTGGGAAGCCATTTCCAGCAAACTTCACTGGCATCTGACAGCGCACAACATTGTTGAAGCAGAAATCCCTGTATGGATTAAAAAGTGAGAGGAAAAACGTACATGGGCCATATAAATAAAGCCCAACATGCTTTATTTCTGTCTTGTCTGCACCATACTATGTGCTGCCATCAGTATATGCCACCCCCCCCCCAAAAGTTACTGCTTAGTGCAACAATTATTGTCATTCACATGACACTAATCTTTAAGTTACACTGTTTAATGAAATGATGGGAAAGGATGATAAGTTGAAAATAGAAAAATGGGAGTTGCAGCATTCCAGTCTGCAGTGATATCTTTAGCAAGACCAGAAGAGCAATGCTCGCAACTAAAGCATGGGGCCTGAACAAAAGGCCTTCTCCAGTTCAGAAATGCACACAGTGCTTTTTCTTTATTTTGACTTTCTGAGGTTGGCTCATGGAAGCATCAGCCTTCCTAGACTGATAGGTAACACTGTAGTACTATGTAATAATCACACAAGGAAGAGTTTAAGTTGGCAAAGGCCAAGAAATTCAAAACCCAAGATCTGATGTCTAATTTATAAACAAACACAGAAAAAATTTCTAGCCCTTGCATTTGCTGAAGTTCACTGCCCTTTCACTGCAGTAAAGGACTGAGGAAATAAACTGGAGCGTATAAAGTCAGATCCACCTCCCTGTCCTTCGTCCATGCTTGGGGAAATACAGCTGAGTCTCCTCAAAGAAGTCAGGAATGTTTACATATGTATTCTTTTAAGTATAGAATGAGTATATAAAATAGGTCCATCATAGCTCTAAATACCCTCTTCACAGGTGTTATCTAACTCAGGAGTGATGAATCCCTGATGCCCCACAAGGGATAGTGGAGAAAGCACTATGAGTTTTTGACTCCCAAAGTATCTTAACATGCCCCTTCCTCATGGCAAATGGTCCTTTTGCCATACCAAACACCCTAGTGACTGCTCCAAAACCAAGTCATGCTTGCCATCTTATCCCACACACCACGAGCCCCAGAGGGTCCCAGTCCAGCTGCTGACCCCTCTTGCTTTTGCTAGTAGACTGTTGTGTCTCACACAAGCCAGGTAGGAGATTTACAGGAGGGGTAGCAAACAAAGGGTTACTGTCAACTATGAACACTCCATAACTGACATCAAGCTGGAGTGAGTAGCCATAAAATAATATTGCCTGCAGCATTCATTTCAATACTGAGGACTTCATCAAGAGACCTGCCCAGTCCAAGTCCCAGGGCAAAGGTTTTTTAAGTAAGTTCCAGATACAATTTTACAGAGAGCTTTTCCTTGCCTGGATGGAGGCAAACTCAAGTATCAGCTCATATATTCACATATCAGCAAGTGAAATTTTGTAGGAGAGGAATGTGCAGGAAGTCACTGCCAACCAGTGACCTCAGCAGTTCTCTTTCAAGATACTTTCCTGTGCTCTCCCTGTATAACTCCATGCTTCTCCTTATTAAGGGAATTAATTTACTCCAAAACAATACACATAAATTAGAAGTTCAAGTAGCAAGAGCAAGCAGTCCCAATTAATTCATTTGTGTATAATCTAGAAACAAACAAAAAAACCCAACCCATTGCCTTAAAGAAAAGCTTATATTTCCACATAGATATGCTTGAAAGGAATATAAGAGGGACTTAGACAAATGGACTAGCTCCAAATAATAAAGTACCAGTTTAAGAAAAATGCACTGGCCAAGATTACAGCAAATTATATACTCCTGTACCTAAGCACCATTCACACTCTTGAATTAGAAATATACATGCTAAACTCCAAGGATCGGCACAAAGCCCTTAGCTTGTAATGACATTTTCTTAGCAAAGAAAACTGTATTTTTCACTTGTTTTCTCCGTAAATGGCCTTAAATGTCTTATTAAACTTTGTTTAAAAAAAAAAAAAAAATTAAAAAAAAAAAAAACCCAAAAAACCTATCTGTGACTGACAGTTAATGCAATTTCTGCTTGAAACGGAGAAGAAAATTATAGCAATCGCAAGTGACCTGTTCTATGAGAAACAATTAGGCAAGCTGAAGTATAGATACCATGATATACTCAGCCTGTAGTCCTAGAAACAAGGTATTTCTGGGCCATGCTAGACTGAGAGCATTAGTACATAAACCATATCATGACCTGTAAAAAGGCACTCACCACATCCTCTTGGATCAAGCAGGGAGAGGAAAGGGCACAGCTATATCTCTATTTTCTCCCATTAATCTGTCCACCCACTCCATGGATGTCAATGAAATAACGTTCAGCCTGAGGGCCAAATTCTGGTTTCACTTACTGCTGCAGTCTGTCATCAAAATTTGGTGAATGCTTTGCGGATGGGACCAAATCAGTCCACAACACTTTTAATTTCTGCTGTTTCAAAATGCCAAGAATTTTTTCTTCACAGTTGTTAGAGTCAGTCTTTTTTTTTTTTTTATTTAAGATTTAAATCTGAGATTTGCCTGAAGGAAAAGATTTACGAAAAACACCATACAGGCCATGGATTCCTTAGAAGCCCCTCTGGAAAGCTGTTAGCCTCTCAGAAAAGGAATATAACCAGCTGACTCCAAGTGCCACTTGATCAATAATGAGATATTCAGAAGGAGTCTTAATTTTATCTAACCGGAGGGATGAGACTATCATCTTCCCTGACAACCAAAAACTCAGCAGAGACCTCTTAAAGGGAATCATCTCCATTAAATTGTTGCCTGCTTGCAAGCAATAGCAGTAGTGGCACTCACCAGCTTTCAGCTGGAAATGACTGGGGGAGAATGCAGCAGGAAAATTGGTGCTTTGCACACCTACCCATGGCATTATGTCATTGTGCACGCTCATCCATAGAGTCTGCAGGGACTTGCAATCACTGCTCACACTATGCCCGAGGTGCTAGGATGCCCCAAAAGGTAAAGCATATATGTCCTGCAACAATGTATGTGTGTGTATGAGTGTGCACATGGACAGCCTTTCCACACATCATGTTCCATGCATGCATCACAATATCAGCATAACATCTTTTAAATGAAAAATTTAAATTAAAATGTGATGCTCTAAAAGAGCATTTGCATTTCACACCACTCCAAAAACTTAGTCTGACTTTTTAAAATGTACATTATCATAAAATTTTTGTTACTCCCAATTAAGATTTTTAGGGTAGAGCAAATATTTAAAATGGCAGGTTGGTGACCTTAATATAGACATCTCCTTCTTAAAGAAAAATCTTCTCTTTTTGCAGACTGACACATTATCAGTAGTAAATTTCAATACTTAGTCAATACTAAAGAACAGAAACAACTCATAATTTCTTTATACAATTTCTTTCCAACTGTACAGCTTACAGATGAGAGAAATTAAATTCTTCTCAGACAGATAGTATGATCTTCCCAAGACTTGAAGATGAAAAATAAAGACAAATTTATCTCCAAAGCATTAGGTTTGTGCTTGCCAACAATGAGTTGGGTAATTAATCTGACAAAAACAGTGGAAGAGGAAAAAAAAGAAAAAGAAAAAAAAATGGTCCAATAAAAAGAATAATCTTTGATGTAATAGAACAAGAACCAGACCAGTAGCCAAAGACAAGAAGTTTCAGGAATAATAAAAGGGAACAGTCTGACTTGCTAATAAATTAGGAGATTCTGAGGTGCACAAAACATAAGAAAGAGTACCCACATAGGTAATGGTTAAAGACATATTATGAGACAGGCAGACGATAATTCATTTTTTCTGTGATGTAACCCAACACTGTTTAGTCCCTTCTTAACAACCCTTCAATCATGTCTCATTTCATTTAAGTCTAAATAACACTTCAGCCACCTCCTACAGGGGAGGACTTGCAGATTTCCCTCTGGAAATACATTTCTATAACCTCAGAGTGTCCAAAAACCCCCAAATTTTATTTTAACTTCTACAATGAGAAAGTATTTAAGTAAGACAGAATTATGAAACCAAGGTTGCACAACATGTCACTTGTTCTCAAAAATTAATCCGATAGTGTTTGCAGTCATGTATTTGTGTACCTCGCATTAGGCCTCACCTTATGTTCTATCTATATTTGGGCTGTAGCAGGTTTTCAAGTAACCTAAGTCAACTTTAGTTATAAAACGATTATTAGCATAAATATGAATAACGTTTTTTAGACAGATTCTATCATCCTGACTGTAGAAAAGCTCAGTGGTATAAGTCTGAAATTAATACTTACTATACGGTGTCTCTCACCAGCCCCAGGACTTCTGAGGCCAGATGTACACCTCTGCTTTGTAGATCGAGATCAGATTGCATGCCCAAAGCAGATAACTAAAACCCTTCCTCAGCTGAAATGAGTCCTTCATTCTCCCAAAATCTCATCCTGTACACGAAATTGTCCAGGTTTACAAACCTGTAACCTGATGAGTTTGACACAATTTCCATAGGTATTAGTCAATCTTTTCAAAAGACTTTTAGATACATAGCTGCATTGCACAAGTCAATAATTCTTTATAAAAGGTCCTCAGGCAAAATACATAACTAGTCTGAAATGAGTTTTGACTCAGTAGCCTGCAAGTTATGTCAGGCAAGACCAGGAAACAGCCCTATTTTCAGAGCAAATACAATTCACAGTGAATCAAAAAGCTTGCTAAAGACTACAGAAACATTTGGAGACCATGGAGATGCAATCTCACTCATATTCTATCATAATGTTGAAATAAAAGTTCTTGCATCAATTCAGTTCCACCATGATGAATAGCATGTGGCTTCATTGCATTATGAGACTTAAAACCTGTTGGTTTCAATTTAAATTGAGATGATAGCTAAGCACATCTACTTTCAGCATGAACCAATCAAAAAAAGATGTGGTTTTCCATAGAAACATCTCTACCAATAGTTTATATATGCTGAAGTAGCCAATTACATCTTGGCACACTCAAAAATACATAGCAACAGCAATGACAGCATGGCAACAGCAGCTGCTGCACAACGGAAAAATTAGAAAATTACTCTTTAGAAAAAAATATATTCTGTTAATTCACTTTGTTTACATTTTCTTTCATGAAATAGTTTTGGAAAACACTGTATGTGTAGCTAACTTCTTGTGTACCTCATTACTGGATGGGTGAATTAAGATTATTAACAAAAATATTCCTTGTTTTCGAAGTTGCCTTCCACTGTGAGCATTATTCTGCACATGGCAAATCATTCAGAAAGTGTGGGAATTTCATATGGGTTCCTCCCAAATGAAGGTATTCCAGCGGGCACAAGATAAGTTCACTTTTCATAGCCAGTATGTTGACTTTGTTGTGACAGAACAACCACCCTATGCAGCGAGGCCTTACCTGACAACCCAGGAATGGCCTAGCCATGGTGGAAAGGCTGATTCTTCCCTCAGGCGAAGCCATCATATTTTCTCTTCATAGAGTGTGACATTTGCCATATGATCAGATGTATTTACATGAGTACGCACTTAAAAATACATAAAGGGAGGACAGGGATTTTAAATAGCCATGGTGGAAATACTGGGTTTTTTTAAATTGTTAAGGTCCAGCTCCTGCCTCCACGAGCATATGTTTCACATCCACTCTCCCCTTCCCAGAGGAATGTCCCACTTTTATTATGGGACAGCGCCCACAAGAGTGGCTGTACAGTGCTCGATTTACACTGTGTCAGTGACGATATAGCAGGGAACAAGCAAAGGGCTGTCAGTACTTTCTCAGCGGGGCGTGAACGTGTATGACCCTCTCGAAGTGCCACCTGTGTGTAAAACAGAGCTGCAGAACATGGCAGTTCACAACACACGTTTTTGAAGGGAGGTGATGGGAAGGAAAAAAAAACCTGTGCAAGAAATCCAGTAATTATGTTCACAGTGGCAGTGTCATGTGTCTAAATAATATTTTTGGTGTTTTATCTGTTTGTAGATTTGTATCATATTCCCTTGGGATATGAAGTAAGCTGTGTGTTTCTCTACAGTTAGGGATGAGGCAGTTTCCCTAGTCTAAATCCTGCCATTCTGTAGTTATTAGCATCTGCAAAGTTAATCTACTCTCTGGTAAGGCACAAATACATTTTGGTATACCAAGAGTGGCTACATTTGAGTTGATCAGATAGAGTATAGTTATGTAAATAATTTGTAAGTATGGATTCCAGCAACACCAGATAGAGAATTTCAACTTTACTTTGTTCACGCTAATATTTAGGACTCAGTTTTGAGGCTTAATGTATGTTTCACAGTGGTTTTGTTTTGTTTCTGTGCAAGTCTATGTTTTGGAAAGACGTATGAGACCATGCCCACTTCCTGACTGCCCTGCAGATGCCAGAGTGTCTGCCCAATAATGTGAAGAGATCAGTGCTTGAAAGGGAAAGATATTTTCTCTCACTTATATTAAAGCATCATTAGATAAAGCAACAAGGTTGTTTGTTTTTTTTAAAATTTTCTCTTCTACTTCGTTCATCTGCTTGGCCCAGAAAGCGGACTCCAGATGAGATGAAGGTTAATCCGTCCAGGGTGGCCTTTCCTCTGTCCTCTTGTCCCATCTCAATAGGTTTCTTGGAGGGCTTTGAATGTTATTTTTGAATCCACCCACATAAAGAGCTGCTCTCTAAAATGACCTTTGAACATGACTGAGGGAAGATGGTACTCTCTCAAGTACTGCTTATTGTCCTGCTTTTACACGTTATTTATATGCTTCATCTTCCACTTGTCCTGCTCTTATCCCATTGACCAGGTTCATAGCGGTCATGGCTATGATAAAAATCACTATTATCAGTTATAGCTGCTCTACTTCATTTCAGACAACACTTCTCTTGGATGAGAATGGAAGTGTATGTACTGCTGCTAGAAGCCCTTATAGTTTCTCAAACTGTCAGTGAACAGTCATTATTGTTCTTCCACTTCTCCTTCTATTGCGAGGACAGTTAGTTATCCTACTTCTCATAAAGCTTCTGGTTTGCAAATTATCTTCCTATGTAATACTGTTTTATTTAAATCTGGAAGCCTTCACCCTTCTTCCCCTAGCTGCTATGGGGAAAATTAGTCACCAAATGGAAATGTGGCTGAGATTTGACAATGAAATGTACATATTTTTGAAGAAAAAAAAATCCTACCTTCTTGAGTAGGATTCAGAGCTGGCATATTTTGAATTTCAGCATAACAGGTACTTTCTCATCACTTTTCTCTTTTAGTTCTTGGCTGAAATCATCAAGCATTAAAGTACAGCTTTCTATTCAGTATGGTGAAAATGCCCTCATGTAACCTCTTGCCATCCCAGGAGAAGAACAAAAATCTTTCTGGCAAAATTCATCATTCCTTGAGTTTTAGGGGCCAAGACTCATGTAACAGCAAAATCTGATGGAAAGATTGCAAGAATAAGATTGAGCCACAGTCTCCAGCCTAACTTCCTCCATATGATTTGTGTAAATTCTCAGAGCTTCCTACATTCTTCATCTCTCAAGATGATGCCTCAGGTAAGAGGGGTGCACTTGTTCTTTGAATGTTGTTCACAGGTTGTTCATTGAAAGGATACATCATCCTCAACTGACTTTATTCCAGGTAGAGAATTTAATGCCACAGTCAAATTTCATCACTGTTCCTCTATGAGCATTAGCTTATGTAAGTATTAATTCCTGATAACATGTGAAATTCCAGATTTTGTGTTTTCAGTTTTAAGTAGTCCTTGTCACATAATTGAGATTGTTGTCTATGTGTGTGGGAAGCATAAATACCTGCAAGCACAGCATCACAATAAAAACATTGAGTGAAATGAAATGATGCCTTATTCATTACCTCATTGACTTACTAAGAAAAATGTTACAATAGAAGGAGTTACAGCAGCTGATCCACTGCTGCTTCATAGCAGCCACCCCAAACTTTGCTCTACAATATCAGAGTAAGTGACAGAAAAACTGTATCAAGGGGATCACACTCTGGTTTAGGAATGCAGTCCGTACACATGGTGATGTGTAAGACATATGGAGGTGCGTAGTGGGTTGACCTTGGCTGCATGTCAGGTGCCTACCAAGCTGCTCTGTCACTCCCCTTCCCAGCAGGACAGGAGAGAGAAAATAAGATGTAAAATAACTAGTAGGTTGAGATAAAGCAGTTTACTAAATTAAAAAAAAAAGAAAAAAATATATTCCCCAAAAGGGGAAAAAGTAATCACTACAAAAAATCACGACTTCCCATTTGCAAGCCATGTTCAACTGTTTCCTGGGAATCGTGGCTTCAGCATGTGGAGAAGTTGGTCTGGAAATTAAACATTTTGTAACAACAAATTCCCCCACTTCATTCTCCCTCCCATAGCTTTTATATCATCACATGGTATGGAATATCCTTTTTTGTTAGTTTAGGTCAGCTTGCCTAATTGTGTCCCCTCTTAGGATCTTGCCCATTTGCAAAGCCTTGCTGAAGCCTGGGGAGAACATTAGAAAGAACATTAGAAAGTGCTGATGCTGTGTCAGTGCTGCCCAGCAGCACCCAAAATACTGGTGTGTTATCAATACCTTTCCAGCGACCGATACAAAGCACAGCACTGAGGCCTGCCAGGGGAAAACGAACCCCATCTCAGCCAGACCCAATAAAAGGTGTTAAAGCACTTCTACACGGTGTGAAACGCGAGTTACAGGGAAACTCCAAGAGCCAGGTTTGGTTGGGAGAAGAGTGATGGATGTCATCCACAGACATAGCTGCTTATGGCAGCTAAATCACTGTGTAAGTTATAATTTTATGCAATTAAGAATACAAGGATCTGCCACATCAAGCTGACCTATCTTATACTTTTATTGAAGCCCTTATGTGGCTTTGTCCCTCCCTTGTCTCTCTCTTGCTTGGCACAGACACTGGGCCAGAAACATGGACATTGATGCTCTTGTCCTTTTTCCTCTGTGCCACACTCCCAGTGTGAATCTGCACGTGTGATGCAGCACCCAGGTTGCTTCTACCAGCAGCTCTTTTTCTGTACTTTTCCTCTGAAGTGACACTTGTCTCTGTCTACTTTTCAAGGTGCTGCCCATTTGCAAGAACTGACACGCTTTTCCACTCTGTCACTGGGAGAACACTTTTGAGTGCCAGTACGGGCCACCCACTTGATAAAAATGGTCATGGTACTAAAATTATCGAGAGCCAGCTGTCTTTTCCTTCTCTTCATTCAAACAACAATTCTTCCATGTGCAAAATCCTCATAGTCTTTAACAAATAGGAAAAGGTGCACAACAGTGTTACATCTCAGCAGAGCAGAGGGGAATAAGAAAGTGGTACAAGATCAAAGGGAAAATATAAAAGTACTGCAAGTGGTCTGAAGAGCGTCCTCTGGGACAAGGGAAAAGAAATTATGCAATGGGAGCAATTGAATGACACGGTCATTCTCATAGAGGACCCATTACACAAAATTTATTTGTTTTAATGTAAACTATTTGGCAAAAAGCAGATAGCACCTGTGCGCCAGATACATAAAATGCACGTAATCTGCTCATGATCTATCTGCAGGCTGCACTGTCAGTCGCTTGATGTGCATGAGCCTAGTGTGGGGAGACAGAGAAGAAAGGAAGAGCAACTAACTAACTAACTGTAGCACAAGAATGGAAAGCTTTCCTAATTGTCTCAGTTCTTGTTTTTCTTTCCTTCACTGAATGGCAGTTTTGACCTGTGCAAAGAATAATTTTTTTTTTTAGATCAGGCTTCAAATACTGAAGATTTAATTCACACTTTTTTAAACCAACAAGCTGAATTATCCATCTGGTTGTCTAATATATTTTTGTGGTAGCTTTAGGTCCTAGCAAATTGGGTATTTCAGTACCTGGACGTCTCCAGTATACTAGAACATAATGACAATGAACACGTACATTGGTGGAAAAAGGGGGGGCCTGTATTTCTGTATAAGCATGATAATACATTCTGACACCATAAGAGCAGTATTTTCTGTCAATCAGCTTGAATTCTCTGTAAGTCTCAGACATATAAGTCACATTGAGAGGGTTATGCATTTCACAAGTGGATTTTTATATAAATACTTTCTCTGGCTCCAGTTCAACACAACAAAAGAAGTCAAACATTAGTCTGTATTTGTATTTCTTCACTGAAATGTTTTGACATAAACTGCACACAATCCTAGCTGAAACGTGCCATACAGTTTGGAAGAAACTGCTGTGAACACCTCTATTGTTCACAAAATGCCAAAGTTTTTGCTTCTTAGAAACTTGAAGGCCTCATTTCCACAGCTCCATCAGCACTTTTGTTCTAAAGAGCACACAGTTCTGTATACAGTCTTCTCCTTCCTTTCCTAGGCTTCTTTCCCTTGTAAGTAGATTCAGAAACCTACTAACTCCACAGAGGGCTACAAAAATGAGATCTGACCTTTGCCAAAACAGTAAAACATCTACAACAAAATGGTGGCTGTTTTCTATTCAATCGTATTCAAATATCTGTTTTTTCACTGTATTAAATGAATCAGTGTCAGTCTACAGCACATTTGTTTACAGTGCATGGCAACTTCTTGAGTCAAACTGATCAGCTACACTTCTTAATTGTAGAATAACTCAAGGAAAGTAGAGTTATTCTGAATTTGCCCCAGAATTCCTCTGTTCCCCTGACGTGTAATGGAAATTATCACAGCCACCACCTAAAAATTGCACAGTTTGGGAACAGCTCTGCAAGATGGTAACAGATGAGTGGTGGAGTGACTGCAGTGCGACAGCCAACTTCACCACATCCAGAACAACCTAGAGACTTTCCCAAAAATGTACCAGCTAGCAGAGTCCCAAGGTTTGGCTAAACTGATCAAGCATCTGCAACACACTGGTCATCTGACTACTCTCTTTTCCTCTGAGAATGCCCTAACATTCAGTCAACATCCACCCAGCATTCATCCATTCACCCCAGCCCTTCCTTATCCTCCTTGTAGCCTGTCTAGCTACCATAGAACAGCAAAATCCTCTAAAAGAGCAGAAAACCTTAAGGCCTCAAATTCGACTTATGGGAAAATATGGACACATAGTCCTGAGGCAGATTGTCTGTAAAAGCATGTTCCACTTCACAGTGCTCATTTTAGGAAATCATGCTGAGACTCAGAGTGTATTCTATTCACTGGCTTAAATTCACCCTAAGCAGTCCCTATGAAAATGTGTTGGTTTCATTAGACATCCAATACTGTCTTTAGTTCAATGGGTTTAATTATGACAAAGAAAAAAAAATTCAAGCAATATGTAGATGAACCTGGACTGAAATATGTTTGGTTTAGAAAACAAAGCATTGATTTCAATGAAAAGCTACTGGTGTAAGTGAAAATATTATGCCTTGAAAGGAAATCTATTCATTTCCATAAAAATTTAGTGACTTGAGTATGCATGGATTGGTTCCACTACAGATATATTGGATTCAATGACACTGTATTAGTTTCAAAGCATATTTATCCATGCAGTAAAAATGTATAGGTTATGAGAATTAAAGAGGCGTGATGATGGCTGCCCTGAAGACTAATCTAAAACACAATTTCTATTAAAATTGATCAAATTGGACTTAACAATGATACATCCAAATGCCCTAAATAAATTTTATTGTATTCTATCACTTTGAACACATCAGTCCCTTTGTGTCACTCTGGTATGAACTGATTCTTCTAGGTTTCAAGGGGCTACATCCCTTCCTCTTCTCCACAGAATGCAACTGTGAGCAATTCAGGTTCTTTCTCCATAAGCAAACTATCTTTTTTCTCTTATCTGTAAGGATGAAAATGCAGTTTGTCCTATAGGCCAGGCAGACAAGAGTATAACACTGACCTTTTTTTCCAGATTGTATGTGGAGATCTAGGGGTGCTGCTTGGGGGCAGAAGCAGTCCTGTAGACCACAGATCTGAGGTCAATAATCTTCATATTAAACTCCAGCAGTATCTCCATGCCTGTGCTTCTTTCTGGCTGGCTCCAGGTGCCTCCATAGGGCATTATTCTGAATCATCCTTCAAAGATCACCTCAATTCCTCCTGTGAATAGATATGGAATCAGATATGGAGTTCTGGCTGTTTGAATAGGTGCTCAAATCAGGCAAAGAAGCACGCCTATTCTTTGCTTAGGCCTGTACATTTCTTTTTAGTTTAAAAATTATATGCCATACTGAAATGCTTGCTGGCTCATGCTGAAGCCTAAAAACTTAGGTATGAACTCCCCCTACAAACTACATTTTTCTCAGAAATCTCAGTGTTTAATAAATGCACAATTAATTGAGAGGTGTTTCAGCTTGATCTGCTATTGCACAATAGGACTCTGGCTGCACCGCTTTTATAAATAATATTCTGTAGACACAACATTTGGAACCACTCAGGCTTCTGTGGCTGTTCCTATTGTAAAGAGGCATCCTGAGTGATTCTGAAAGCCCAGGTATTTGTTTTGATTTGTCTATAAAAATGTATCAGTAATTTTATTGTTTAGTTTGTCCTGCTGACTAACACAGCTACCCACTCATGCTAAAGAATGTACATAATACAGAGGCTGTTAAGTGCCTGTACTATTTTTATAAGAAAAAACATCAATAAGCACTTGACTTTGAAGTTTTTACCATCCATTTTCCAGAATGACTCTGAATGATAAAAGAAAACAGTCTTCAACTTCCCTCTTTGTGGTACACAATAAAGCTCTATTTACCATGCAATTTCTTCATGATGGGACCCTAGCTTTCCCTACACACTCTCATTTCCTCAAACAACACAGGCAAATTAATTTTTTTCTTAAATCCTGACTAGTCTGTTCCAGTTAAATGCAAGTGGCACCCAATATTTTGACATTATAGTATAATAAATATCCTGGGTTCAAATCCTAAATCTAGATTTTCAGAACAAATAAATGATAAATCAAATTGCTGGATCAGTATCTACATGATTCTGATGAGCCAGAGTTTTATCTTGTCACAGCAAAGAATATTCTTATGTTGACACAACCTATTTTTCACTGTCATGTTATAAATTGAAAGTTTGTCACAGCTCCTAAGGAACATAATCCATTGTTTTCATCAGAACTCCAAGTTAAATGTATACTGTAAAGCTTAAGTTTTTATCTAAAGTCTAGAAAGCATAAAATTTAAAGACAGCTACCATTCTGTGGTAGAAAACATCCTGCATCAATTATTGTCTCTCAGAATAAACTTTTAAAGTGCTATTTCCAATACCACCATGCAGGCCTTCTAATCACACCTGCCATACCTGCAACGTTCCAAGACAGCGGGGATTTTCCTCAGTTAGGGTTTGCACAATATGGCAAGTTGTGCCTTGCTGCTAAGTTCTCTCTAAATTCTTCTTCTCTTGTACCAATATAAAGACAGTTGGTTTGGCACATAGCAGAATACCTCTGATTCCTTCTATATTTCATTCTACTTTTACTACTTCCTTTCAATAATTTTGTACTGTTATATTATCAAAGTTAAAACACCCTATATGCCAGCTATAGTCCAAGACACTGTTTGCTCAAAGGAAATTAGAATCTGTGGCCCTGATTGTGTAAATATTTACACAGAGGACTAATGGCAGGGCTTAAACAGTTCAACCAAATTTCTCGTGAACGTGTTGATATTTCAGGTATAAGTGTGAACAATAAACACTCTCCTTAAATGCATAATCTGAAGTAGATGGAAGGAGTGTCTGGGCTCTGTGTGGGGAAAGTCCTCTATTCCTGCTTTCCCAGGTGAATACACAGGAATGACAGGAATGAAGAGAAGGTGCAGGACTTGAAGGACAAGTAAGTTTGACAGCACATGTTTCTGCTGTTTTCATGTGGCTTAAGTCCTGAGCATGTCAGAACGTTTCGTGCTCACTCCCTTGGCTGTTTCTGCAATCACACTTATCCTGTAGTAGTCACTTCACACATTTATTACATATATTTTAGAATTCATTCTGTTCTGTGCATGCACTTGTGTGTCTTCTGACTGCTAATTTTCAAGCATCTAGCCATCCTAGTCAGTAGACAGGCAAACATTTACAACTACATCTGATGTCTTCTGACTTCTTCAACATATTTTGTTACATCTATCCAAAACACCAGAGACACCTGACTGAATACACCATAGCCAGCCGTAAGGCAGCAGATACAGGGCAGCATAAATTGCTGCAGAGCCTGTCCCAGGACCCCCTCCACCACTGGGATTTCTGTGCTGCACGACCATCAGATAAGCAAGTCCAAATGCATTCATATCCTTACCACAAAAGAGAAAAAGATCAGAGCAGTGTAGCCCTTCAGGGCCTCCAGTAGAGGCTCTTTGCTATCCCAGGCTGAAAGTCTGCTCACACTGATTTTTAAAAAGGGAGTTGATATCATGTAGGTTGACATCGTCAAGTAGAGGACGAGGAATGCACAAAACAAGGGTATCTCATGGGAGATAACCTTGGCAAACTATTAGTTTGCCTCTTAATGTAGGGCAAAGTCCTGCTCTCAGTTAGGAGTGCATGCACTTGGGATAATGATACCACCTGTCATTTAGTAAATCCAGATTTACAGAGATGTAAACAGGAGTAGAATTTGTTCCAGAATCTCTAGGCAAGCTGAGAAATAGCTCTTCCAGAACTCATATTTCAATATCATGCCTTAGGTAACAGCAAAATCACAGTCTTTATGTTTCTTTCATGAAGTATCAAGTTTCCATGCATCATATATCATTGTATTTCTATAGCTGCATCATAGACCTAAAAGAGCACTGGGTTGGGTGGATGGAGTGGTGGGATTTTTTTTTACATTTTTCAGGAATATATATTTTTCAAGTCTAAATTTTAAAAAAAACCCCACGTATTCATGCCTTAAATGGCTTTTGTCAGGAGACATTCTATTTTTTAGCTATGAGATGTATTCTTTGATGTCTTCATTAAAAGATCTCCCAATATTTTTTTTCCTGAGAAATCTATCTATCTATCTATCTATCTATCTATCTATCTATCTATCTATCAATGCTATGGTAAGCTTTTGTCTTCCCCTTTGATTGTTCCATAATGCCAAGAATGCCATTTTAAATGTGTGTTATTTTAACAGGGTTTATGTTAAGCAACAGGGTGGATATTATTCTTTAAATCTGAGTTTAAATAGTATGAAAAGTGGAGCCAATTGAAGTAAATCATAATTGCTAAGTAAGATTAGCTTGCAACAGCTTCCTTAAAGTTTGCAAGAAAACATATACAAGAACAGATCCCTGAAGCAGAAATGCATTTTATTCGTAACTTCTAACCCAGGTCTGCACTCTCCAAAGTGTCATTGTCATGAATCATTGTTAGCAAAACAATAACTCTCGTGGTCTTACATTTTCTCTCTGTGCAAATTATGTATGTTTCATGTGACATTACTTACTTCCTCAACTAGCAAGTCTTTCCCATCTGTTGGAAAGCCACCAGTGGTGATGTGCTATCAAAGTGAATTACCTTCTTATATGCCAGGAAATTAGGGCAATCCAGCAGCTTTCATCTAGCTCCTCTCCACTGCCATCCTGCTCCCACAGGGTCTCCCATTCACTCTTCTCCTACTGATTTGTATGGGAGCAATTGTATAGGAAGTAATTTCTCTGTGGCTTGAAAAATTCTTTTCCGTCTTGAAAAGAAGCTGTGTGGTTTGATGTATAATTTGTTCTTAGACAGCCACTGAGAACCAGAAAGAGGATTCCTATCCAAGTTCCATGTAAGTGGGTAAAAAAACAAACACTGTGAGGGAAACAGAGTAGAAAAAGGGTGGATTATCAGATCCAACCATGTGTAGCTGTAGGGACCTTTACTCCTTGAAAATGCCAGGGTGCACCTGTAGCCAGTGTCAGGACAGAAGATTCAGGTGTCAGATCTTGGCGGACTTTTTAATTTCCTTTGCAATTCTCATCATGCCAAATACTTGGATTATATGGATACAATAGGTTTCCACAGGAGGACGATTTGATGTCTGAGAACTGTTGACCAACTGACTGGTTGGTAGAAGTTTACTGAAAGTAGTCTTTGAGAGGAAACTGGCTAACAGTCTTTCCTGCCCTACTCTGAGTTACACTTTGGCTATAAAATACATGTCTTCAAAACGTGACAAGTGATAAAGAACCCTGCGAATGAACAGCTAGGAGTGCGCTCCAGTTCCCCATTGCCATATCATCTTCCTTCTCTTCCTCTCACTTCTGTTTCTCTCCTGCCTACGCCAGCACTTCATTTCTCTCCAATAATCTGGTCATGCCATGTACCACTCTCACATAAGCCCACGTCCATGCCAGTCTTCCCCTTTCATAACTCTTTACCTTCATGCCTCCCATCTCCCTCCTCCTTTCCATTCCATCCATGGATGCCCCATGATACTCCTGCCATTTTTCTCCTTGCTTCAGTCTTCTCTGTGCCTCTGAGTGAGTTTCATCCCTCCATGACCTCTGCATTGCTTCTGGGGGCTTCACCTGTCCTCCCAATAATTGCATACCCGTTCCTAGACAGTCCCACAAATGTTGCCATTTGCTCCATTTATAAACCCAAGTTTGCCTCCCTCTGTACACCTTTATTGAGCCCCTTAGTCCCCCAGATTTTTCCCTTTAGCCTCTTCCTACCCAGTCATTGTAAATAAAATTAAGGGTGTTTGCTTTCAATTACAGTATGTCTGAAAAATCTCTGTCCTGGGAGAGAAAAGGAGTCAGAAGGACTGATTTTTTTGAGGCAGAGTTAATCTGCTTAAGTTGAAAAATGAGTGTCTAATGAAGAACTAGATTCCATTATCTTAATTGTTGAGTTGCTATTATTACTCCATAATCTAGCAGGTAAAAGAGACGCAAGCAGGTATTCTACAATTTCACACCAACCAATGAGAACTCACCCAGTAGATGTGTCCAGGAGTATATTTATGCATGCAAGAAGTTCTTTTGAACACTCTAAGTTTCACCTTTTTGATACACATTTGATACACACATCTGTAGTGTACCTAAGTAAATGTGAACACTGTGGTCTCAGTTTATGTGTGCTGCTGCCGTTTATCAGGAAAAGCTATGGTGTGCTCTTTACTGGAAGATTCAGTCTTACCTCTGTTTAAGATGGCCCTATTGAGTCTGAAAAATAGATGGTCCTATTGAATCTGAAACGGCCATATTGATATCTAGGAGGATAATGACACCTGTGCTCTCCAGAAAAATTCAGATTGTGATCCTTCCATGACCCCAAGCCAGAAAGGATGAAACAGTAAATTATGCTAATCTACTCATTGTCAGGTCCCCATCTGTTCTTTTCTTTCATTCAGAGCTCCATCCTCTCCAGAGCTAGCCCCATGTGAACATCTCTAACAAACACCTGGAGCTAAACCCACTGCAATGACTTTGTACCCCCCTTTTCCCCAGTGAATATAGCTGAGGCAGGAGCGGCAGGGTTCTCTGCTGCTCATCTTCCCCAGGATGTAGAAGAACATCTAGCAACACAATACATTAAATGGCATTTGATTGTATACAAAATTCAGTAATTTGCTAAGGGTCTCCCAGTCATTAGCGAGAATTAACGAGGTTCTATGGTAATAAAATCTTACTTCAAAATACAGAGTTTTACCGGAACATATGGGATTATAAAAGTAAATGTGCATCACACATAATCTTATGCCACATTATATAGCACATTTTTAAAAAGGAAACACCCACAGGTCTGAACAACTTTTATTTTTATGCAAATTCTGTATGCACAGAGACGTGCTTACTTGTCACTTTTGTGTTGTATCACCGCAGTGCCAAAGGGAAGTATCACATCTCACTTTGCCTAGCCTTTATCCATCTACCTTTGCAAACACTCTTTACCATTCATAAGCTAAAGGACTTCTGGCATCACAAAATCTGTTTTCTTTTCACATCCATCTTCTGTGACGTGCAGAAGGAAGCCCCTGCAAAAGCTTTGTAACCCAATCCTCCTTGAGAACTCAGTGCTCTGTACAGCTTATGCCCAACCCTGCATGCCTTCTATAATCATAACCATCATCTTTTTATTATGTCTTGGACTTGAAAAGTCCTGAAAGCAGATGTAACTCATGATGACCTGACTTCAATGGGAGAATGAACCAGGTGGCTAATTGTCTCTAAAACAGACACACTGATAATTAGCAGGAGAGCACAATGCAACAGAAGCCTAACCACCAACCTTTATTTAAGTTAAGCAAATGGGTGAGAAAATGATGCAGCTGCATCATACTTTGACAAGCTAATAAAGGATCCATACCTTCACCTAGTCAGCTACACTCACCAAACCATGTCCTGAGGGCATGGTGTCAATGATTTTGAAATGGTAGACTTATAGAAAATGGAAAAAAATATGTGCACAAAAGCCCTTGTGCACAAAAGCTCTTCTACAACACATTCTCTTTCTGAGCAGGTCACTGCACTAGCATTTCTTCCTGAATTTCTTCCTTCAAACCTTGCCTTACATCCCAAACAGAAATAACCTTGGTGGCCTCATCTTGCTTTCCATTTGTCCATTTTGCAAAACAAGCATATATTGTCATCCTCTGCTAAGGAGCAGTCAAGGACCAAAGAGCAAAAAAGCTCCCAGTTAAGCTGTATTGACTTGGCACTGCTGCACAGAGGAGTTTACTTGATGATGGCTCTTAGAGTAGATGGCTTTGGCTACCACTGCACATCTTCCACCTTTACAAGCACTAGACTTACTTCCACAAAGAGCAAGCAAAGAAAGTGAGTGGAGCTTGCTTTAAAGATATTAGCAATTCAGAGATTTTAATGTTAAAACACAGATTGCTTTGTAAATGGTGTCAAACAGCAGCCCAAAATATAGCACCATATAAAATACCCAATGCAAACAACTCCACAGGTGTTGACAGAGAGGTGGAAAGACAAACATTTCCAAGTTATTCCCAGTTCCTTGTCCTTATTGGACAATTCAGGTTTTTGTGGGATAGGAGATAACATTCTCACCTTTGTTATTTTTGTTATTTTGCTTCAATATTTACTGTTGGTTATTCTTGAAAGAGGGATACAAACAGCAGTAGTTATCTGTTCATCTGGAAGTGTTCTAAGTGCTAGAGAAAAAAAATCAAAAGGACCATTTACTCAGCACAGCTTTCAGGTCAGATTGAAAACTAATTTAGACACTTTCCTTTAGGAGAACCTCTCACACAGGAGGGGTTTTGTTCTAAAAGAGAGCTAGAAAGCAGAACTAGCAATAAAGCAAGGGCCAAATGTATCCATGTTTTGTCAGCCTTACCTGTTCTCTACTATTTTCTGGTACTGCTTGCAGCAACACAGAAAAATCCTACTGACTACACCCACTCTGCCTCACCAAAGGCACTTGGCCCAAAAGTAGGTTTTGTCAAAGCCTATCAATCACACATCACTAACCTCCTTACAAACAAGTCTTGGCAGGTTTACACCGGCATAACATGGGGGCAAGAGAGTCGTGAAATTAACCTCTGCTCAGGGTCCAAAGTGAGCAAATCACAAAAATTACACAGACAGCATAAGTGGTGAAAAGTAGAATTTTCCACTAACATGTCTCTGACTTCCAGTTTTAATAGTCTAAGGAATTGTTATTAGAGTGATCAAAGGGAGAAATCACAAATGCGAGAAATCTGACAACTAAGCATCAAGCTAGTGTAGCAAAGGAGATTGCTTTCTTTCCATTTCCTGTTAAATACTGCTTTGGAACTTTATTTTGATGTAGATTTGACAAAATTCGCATCGCATTTCAGTTTCTGGTGCATAGGTCTGCTGAAAGAAAAAGAATAAAGCAAAAATGAAGAGACTGTCAGAACAATAGCTGCTTTAAAAAACAAGAAGTCTGCCGAGGCTTTAGGTTTAGAGAGTTTACTCTGACAAATAGATAAAAAAAAGTCTGTGGGGAAAATAACCTCTTGCCTACTTTTGCAGCCCCTTAAGACTATTCTAAGTCTATTCACTAAGACTGAGATACTTCTCTCTGAAATTATAAAAAATTATCTGTACCTTTATTGTTGAAGTTAAGAGTATATTAGATATTGTTCTTTTATTTCTTCTGTTAACTAACATTAATACAACAGCAGGTAAGTTTTCTATCTTTTTTTTTCTTCCATCAAGTCATTTATGATTTTAATGTCACTTTAAAAGATATAAATACAGACCCTGCAAATTTCAGGGTTTCAAATTTTTGTTTTTGTTGTTTACTCATGTAATTTTCCAGGAATACTAATTACATGGAAAAATATCATCTGTTCACCTACTTTAAATATACCACAATGAGATGAAGACATTTCCAAGTCCCTCAATACTCTTTATTTCACCATGGTAAGCATCAGATTGTGGTGTTCTTGGAATACAAGTTTACTATGAAATCCCTGGAAAACTGCCTGAGTATTTTGTGCTTCAACTTATCATATGTTCTTTGAATTAATTGTTTTGCTAAATAAGTGGCAAACAGCAGTTAGCCTCTTGGGACTTTTCTTCCATATAAGATTTTAACTTCCTATTTATAAATTCTCTTCCCATAATTCTTTCCTGGGAGTCCCAGACATTTCTCCGTAAAAGGCATTTCAGGATCAGGCTTTATGTATCGGGTGTGAAATGTGACCCTCTCTCTCAATTCAGTTGCTGAGTTCCAGCAGACCTTGAATGCATAGGACTTCCCACAGGGAGCCTTTTCCCTTTTGGTACAGGCAGGTAGCACACAGCACCAAGCACAAGCTTCTGACTAGTGCAACAACACAATCAGACTAAGTTGCATTCCCATGCCTGATTTTTCAGTTTGTCACACTAGACCAGAAGCAACTGGAATGTTGAGAGCCAACAGATCCATATATCCTCTATAAGGAACATCTCTCAGAAGATATTTGTAAAAAAGATAGCAACACTGAATGAGGTTTCCCTTAAAAATATCTTTTTTCTTTAAAAATAAATATTTAATTGCAGAGTAAAAACAATATGGAGATTTAATTAAAACCTTAACGTTTCCTTTAAAGCTGCTTGTCAACAATATTTCCTACACCTAAACACACTATATAGCATTTTGCACAGTGGTTGTACACTTCCTCCTATGAGTTAGAGTGAAAGTAAACACTTCTTTACTGAGTGATACTTCCTCTTTTTCCCTGGGACTTATTTAATAAGGAACTTGATATATTCTCGAACTAAGCCTGAGCACCTATTTTCTTTCTTTTCTAGTCATCTTCAGAGTTGTACTGAATGAAATGTTGGGCTGTGAGTACTGCAGTCGCTGATCCCTGCTCCTGTTCTTCACATTATTTGGGTCTGTGCAGAACCATCATATTCCTGAAGCAGCAGATGCCTTCAGCATTTGTGTGTTCACCATGTAGAAACCACTGTGACGTGATGTATTTGAGCTTCATTTCTCCTGTTTTAATGACTTAAAAACAAAACTAAATCAGGTGGAAAGGGAAGTTCTGACTGGGGCTACATATCAGTACCAAGGAAGTCACTTCCCCAGAACAAACCTATCTCTATTAGACCTGTCTTTCCTTCTCTCAGACACTGAAAAGGCTGAATGTATAGAAATAAACAAATTTTCTCCTTGGGTACACCACAGCCAAGCACTAGTAAATTCAACAGATGTCTCCTGATTTTTTTTTTGTTTTGGTTTGGTTTTTGTTGTTTCTTTTTGTTTATTTGGTTTTTGTTGTTGTTGTTGTTGTTTTTTGGGGTTTTTTGTTTTGGTATTTTTGGGGCAGTTGTTTTGTTTGGTTGGGGTTTCTTTTGTTTGGTGGGTTTTTTTTTTTAAATTTGAAATGAGATGATCTGTAGTCATGTCAATGATTCTGGACTTTTGGCTAGTGCCACACCAAAATGCAGAAGTCTGTTACTCAGTGGAACTCATTGTCATAAGATATTTTAATGAAAAATTGGTGTAGCTTGTAAAAGGAAAAACATATTCCCTAACATAAGAAGACTTTTCACAATTTTAAAAATTAGAGAAAAACAACTTCTATATATTGGTGACAGGAAAAACAAAATCCATTTGAGCTGATTATTTTACAGATACTTACAAGACAGTTTCCTTCACCGGCAACAGATAAGGCATGAGAGGAAACAGTATGTATGATCTGATTCAGAATGCCTGCCCGTACATGAATTTCATGAAACATGCTGATATTTATGCCCTTGACATTCCCCACATACTTCTAGAAATTATCAGCTTTGTTTACTTTTCCATGGCAGTGCATGCATACACAATTGTACACAAATGTTCCCCCTCACCAGCTGAGTGCACATCCATAAATAAAACATTCCTTAGGAAGGTTACAGACTTAACCACAGAGAGGATCGGCAAGGTCCTCAGGAAGATGTGGCATTGGGACTGGAGCTCTTCAGGGAAACAAAAAGGCTGGAAGACAAGGCTCAAAATCTTGAAGGAGATGCTGTGACAGTTGAAAAATGGAAAGTCATTGAGCAAATGAGTGAATGAGATGAAAGGTATAGTAATTATATGGAATACTCATTCATGGTTGTCTCACACTGATTAGTTTGTATCGCAACACCTCTTTGCAGGCTTCTGCTTTTTGTCTGTATCTAGAAGATGTTGAAGACCATATTCACCAGTCTAGGGTAAAGGACACAAAAATCCTTCTGTCTTTGTAAGAGACAAATGCTACAGTATAGCCAGCAACATGTGATTTCTGAAAAGTGGACCATGGCCTGTCTTGCCCCCCAGTCACCAGATTCAACCAGGGCTCCTCCTCCAATGATTGTCCTGATTCCTACACTTTTTCCTTCTCTTCATCTTCATCTCCAACACTGGTAATGCCTTTACAGCCACAGCAGGCTTTATATGAATGCTGTATATAGTCAGGAACTGCAAACCATATGAAAGCAGATGTCTATTTTGTGTCCACTAAAAGTTTTGCAAATGCTTTTGAGATGGCCTGAGACAAGAGTTTGTGGGGACAAGGTGAAAGAAGATCTGATTCTTCAAGATCAGGTTTAACAGTAAGATATTTGCCAGAAACCCATTTACAGACACTTCAAACAGGAGCAGGTCCCTTTCCTTGAATCTGGTCACTACAGAAGCAAATGTTAAGACACAAATTAGAAGACAGGCATTCCACTTCCTATGCTAAAAATAAGGTGTGTTTACACTTACCTATACATTTGAAATGCTATAAAGGAAGATGTTTTGCTTACTTCTTTAACTAGTACTGGTTATTGCCAAGGAAGAATCTTCTTACTTGGTCTGTGCTTTTCCTTACTATATTGTTTTAGATGACCAAAGGTATCTTTGGAGAAAAATGGGGAACACATGGGGAAAAATCAGAGCAGGTTTTTTCATCCCTTGTTTAATTGAACCAGCCTTTCTCCACAAAGCCCCGGGCTGTTGGCTTAGTTTTCCTCACATATCTATTGAGGAGATTCCTATTATGGGAATAATTCATTTAATTCCTTTAAAAGAATATATATTTTTTAATCCTTTGTTTAGACACTTTTAAACATACTGATTTTCAGTCATCCAGCCCAAAGCCTTGGATGAAGTGATAATTAGGTGTTAAGAGCTAACCAGATAACCACAGCGGTTATCTGTCTCCCAGCAGCCACTAAACACCTAAACAAGAGTAAAAGTATGAAAACATGAGGTGCTCAGGAGCATTCATCCCTAATAAATTCTGAAACAATTTGAAACATTTTGAGTTACTGGCCTGCCTTTACAACCCCACGCTGCTGTGACACATCCTGGTGTGTTTAACAGTACCCACCCACTTAGAAAACTTGGTGCTCATGATAAAAACATGACGTGTTTAAAGCCATAAATCTTGCTGAGGCCCCTCTTTTTCAACAAGGAAACATATTGAGAAAATCCCTCTCCCACGTAACTGCAAATCAGTTACAGCCCCATTGCATCAAGGGGAGGGTTTTTGAGATGTGTTTGACCCTGAGATAGCTCAGCTGGTTAGAGCATGGTGCTAATAATGCTGAGGTTCTGTCCCTGAATGGGCCATTCATTTAAGAGTTGGACTTGAAGATCCTTTTGGGTCCCTTCCAATTCAGTATCTGCTATGATTCTTACTGCTTAGGAATCCTTTTGTTTTCAGAGGTGAAGATTTCATGTAAATTATTCTGTCAGTTGATTTGGAGCTCTTCATACATCCTTCCTCCATCTGCTAAATTCACAGAAATATAAGACTTGCCATTGCGAGATTCATATCGTGTTCAAAACAAAAAGAATTTGTAATGTAATAAATAGATTTTTTTTCACTCTCTTCCTTTCTCATTTCTGATGTAATTTTTACATTGATCGTCTTTTCTTTTTTTTTTTTGGTGAAGATTCCAAGCTTTACCTACCTGATGGATGCCTAAGTGATAGTCAAGAGACAAAGCATTTGTATAGAGCTTAAGGTAATATGTTCATATAATTTTTTTTTCCTCAGGACACTGAAACATGTCTGATAAAGCATGATTACCACCATAATTAAAGTAGGGTACTTGCCTTATAAATCATTTGATATAATGCTGACCAGCTGCTGTTGTGGTGAGAATGCACTGATGAAGTGGGTTATTGCAACACTGTGTTTGAGCATATTCCACTACTCTGATAAGTACACAAACGTATCACAGAATTTTCTTCTCAACACTGAGACCAATTTATCTTGAAGTAATTCAAGCTAGCATACCAAGAATGACAAGAATAATTAATGTGACTTTATTTTTTTTCATAATCTCCTGCATCATGTTTTCACATCTATGAGGAGGCTCTGTGCAACCATGGTCCTGCACGCCATGGAGATTCCAAGAGCAGGGATCTTTTTTTTTTTGCCATTCAAGCCCACAATTTTTATCTGAACTAAGATACTGGTGTAGATGTGCCCTTCAGTTATATCACATTACCACTGTACCCATGAGTTTCAGGCAATTTTAGGGGGTGTTAGATTGAGGTAGTTTTGCAGTGGCTATTAAAATCCACCCAATCAGAGCCCTGCTGAAGTGAGAATCAAAGCTCTCATGCACTTCAGGGGACAGTGTTTGGTCTTCCCTTAAGTTTGTCACATCAGAGCTAGTAATACTATGGTCATAATAAGGGGATTATTTTGGTGGCAACAGATTTTCCTAGTATCATTTCAAGGAACTGGATTTTTAATGAGAAAATATAAGAAAGCATTGCAATACATTCTTAGAGAATATTCAATTGAATGGCACACTAAGACTAAAAGCATCTGTGAATATAAGTCTTGCAAAATCCTTTTGTTTTCTAATCATCTGCTTGTATCTGTAGGTCAGACTCTGTCCTCACTTTAAACTGCAATATTCCCTCCTGCCCCATCCTGCAAAATATTTTCCAGGACTGAAAATGATCCTACTCAGATCTCTTTTCATAAAAGTTCTCAATAAAGTGAACCAAATGTGCCTTGTTAGAACAAGTAACAGACCCTATATTGCCTGAAATATTCCTTAAAAGGTATGGGAAATCAAAGTGCATGTGAACTATTTAGCCCACTATTCAATACTTTACAATCTGAAAGTGATTAGCAGCAAGACAACTAATAAATACTTCCAGAGATACTCAAAATACATACTATACACACTTATGTAGGGATTACCATAATAATATTATCACTAACAGAAATATGCACATATGAAAACATCTCAAAGTAAACATAACATTTGCACATAGTAAATACCCATATGTCTCAATAAACACAATTTTAAATTTTAATATGGCAAGTGTGTGGTTCTTTTAATTGAGGATGAAAAATTAAGAGCAAGCCCTTTACAGGGTGAATCTTGCCAGTTTCAATGGGCAAAGCTGGTAGAAAAGTATGGCACACCCTGTGCAAATAGGTGACATCAGGGCAAGGTCTATAGATAGTGATTAGAGACAGAACACCAGATCAAAGTGCCATCAGAACTACAGTACCAAAAAAGGTATTGTGGTCTGCTTAACACTGTGGCTATAATCCTGGTACCAGAAGAATGTCTGCTCTTCTTTTTTGAACTAATGGCAGATGTACCCCATGACATATGCTCTATTTCATGGTTTTCTTTTGTAGTAGCCACTGGTGCACAATTTTTTCTATTCCTCTGAATCCACTGTTAGTTACAGATAGCTTTGCTCGCAACACTAGCGAACGAATAAATTAAGAGAAAAAAATTTGTAAACATACTCTGGAGAGCAAAGTCTATAATTTGCTGTAATTTCCAAATGCTCTTCTTTTTTTTCCTATGTCTTGATTTTTTTGCTGAAGAAGAGCCCTATAAAACTTTTAAAAATTAAACACAGTTCAACAGGACTAATTTCTTCCTGTGGCTACATGTTTTAGAAAGTCTTTGATTTTAACTTTGATTTTTAAAGTGTTGGCAATAAGAAGAATATTGCTAGCCTCAGAGTGCCTTCATTAAGACTACCTTGCCAGGCCTTCTTTGAATATATGCACTCTGTCATTCTAACATAGACATTTGTAGCCAGAAAACTTCTTCCTGGTCCTTGTTTCTGGTAATTCACTATTCCATCTTGCTTTTCTCCCTTTACACTATTTGCAAGCATACCAGGTGTCTCAGAGAGCTGTTTTCAGAGAGCTGCAGTCTCACCATTGAAGTTTTCAGCAAAGACCTTCACAGTTTGATTTTGAGATATCAGACTGTGTTTTCATTACCAACTAATAATTAAAATTAAAATATCACTTAAATTCTCAACTGAACCAGTGTGTTATGGACACAGTCATGGAGCATAAATATCAGAAAGCTAAGATGACATAGAGTTTCTGATTATAATAGTACTATATGAAACAGATACAAGATAACATATGTTTCTAGCTGTTCCATCTCCCTTTAACACAAAAACACAATTTGTTAACATTTGGGTGAATTTAGTCAGGACTCCTGAATACCCCAAAACAGCTTTTACAGTTTCTAAAATGGATCTGGTGCCTGGGTTTTTCTTCAAATCCCTTCATGCAGAATGGAGACTGGACAGCAAACTTTCTAACTGTGCCCATGCACTCATAAACATCTGTAGCAAACCATAATTCTGCTGAATGCAGGAGCCACATGGCCATGACATTTTGGTTGTGAATGTTAGAGAAGCGTGTGGCTCTGAATCCTAATGTTATGGATTTTAGGGATCTCAAGTGGAAGCCAGCTCTCTGAGTCATGCAAGCATTCAACACATCCTGAAAAGCTCTCGCAAAGCAAAATACATGCAATGTAAAGGTCTTGAAACCTAGCAGCAAAAAAGAGGGTCAAGGTGAGGATGGAGGGTAGCACCTCTTGGGAAGGGAATGGTTAAATGGCCATAGCCCCAGGAGCAGGCAGGCAGCTCCACCACTGCAACAAACAACAAATTATTAACACTGGGCAATTTAGCAGCTCAACTTAGAATAAGCAGCACATTGGGCACTGAGTACACAGTGGCAGACTGTCTATGACTCTCAGCTACCAGCCAGCCAGCGAATTTTATTTTTTGCCCTAAAAAGAGTTCTTTGAAAACTCCACTATAATAGCCCATTCTGTACCTAGGAATAATTTTAGAGGGCTGAGTCCCAGACTTCCTTTTTGCAGGTGCGAGGCAGTACATTCGCACCTCCAGCTGCAGCCACCATTTCCAGGGGTTGAGCTACCCAGGCCAGACTGTAATACAGAATTTCTCCATTTTCCTTAATGCTTTGCACCACCATAAGCAGCTCTGGCCCATCCAAATCCAGTCCCCCAGAGATGTGCAATTACGGCAGCGTTAAGCTAATGAACAGCGCGATCTAGATCCCAGGTTTGGAAAATCTGGCCCCCTCAAGCAGATGATTGTATCAATGCAGCACTATTTTTAAAAAGGGCACATTTCTTGATCATACCTCACACTGCAGAGCTTCTGTTCAACTAACTACACGACAGTCTGTTAACACTGAAGGAAATCCCCTGAAAGCTGTGTTTGTTTGACCAACACTGACTAAAATTAGAAAAATATTAAATGAAAGCAGCTGGTCAGCTACCAGCCACAATATTATCCCAACTTCCTTCACAGGAAATATTATAATAACATTTTATTTGTTTTTTCCCCTGCTTGCTGCCACTGGGGTGTAATATTTCTTTCATGTTGCTGATAGATCAAGAGCACTTCTGTTGGACTCAGGCTGTACTACATGCTGACAGTGATTTGCCCAGCATGGACTCTAATTCACGATCCAGTCAATGTCTAAGGGTGTACAGGGGCAGGAGGGAGAGGAATAAAAGCAGAGACTATTGACTGCTCTACCCAAGGTTACACGCAGCTTTGTTCTTCATTCTGGTTCAGTATTTTGACCATAGCTCTGTAAATGTATGAAGAAATAAGCTCAGCAGACCTCTGCCTATGACCTCTCTGAAGACACAGATCCAGAACCATGGGAAATGAGCCATGAAACGTCTGGGTGCTATGTGAAAGGCACCTCTGACGCTTGGACCATGTGTGTCTGCATGTTTCTGCTCATCCTCCCTCCGTGCAGGACAGCAGAGTGTGCCTGCACAAGGGCTTGGCACCTCTCCTCCAACACTGCATTATCCCCTCTACAGCAACTTTTCCACTTCATGCTAAAGTCTCAGCAAAACCAATCAGGGGCCCAAAACAGGGCTTGAACTCCATGACATGAGCCACTCATACTCCCAAAACACCCAGATGCCCCTGGACTCAGCCTTGAGCTCAGAGGGGTTTGTGGCCCTGCCATGCCAAATGAAGCCAGTTTTGCCTGCTGGCTCTTTCACCCAGATCCTTTCAGAGGAAGACAGCCTGACCCCAAACTGCTGGACTGTCCCCAGCCAGTTTTGCATATTCCTTCTCCCTCAGGGAACAGTCTTTGTTTCTCTGCTGTCACAATGGTTTTAACACCCCATTTGCATAACACCTTTTGAAATGGACCCCCGAGGTCTGGTCTACACTAGGAAGGGTTTGTTGGGAGAGCTCTATCAGTAGCCAGTACTACTGTGACTGCCATTGTACCACCAACAGGACACTTCTAGACAGCTTTTGCCATCTCCTTCCATAAAATTAGCTACATCAGCAAAAACATTTCCTTTCCAGCAAAAACATCTTTATAAACTTCTGCCAGTAATGGAAATCCCTTCTGAAAAATTATAACGTGCTTTTAATTGTCCTCTGTATCCTACCAAAGATTTCTGCTACAGGCATAGCTTTATGCAGCTACAGTTACGCTTTAACATCAGTTTAAGCATACCAGGTATAATCAGTTCACAGGTTAGTGATAGCTCTTTTTCCTCAGCACATGCATTAAAAAACAATATGGCTTTCATCCATCTTCAGTAACCAAGGGTTTGTGCATATGGAAGCCATATGGAGTGTAAAAGCCTGCCTATATCAGAAATTATAACAATATATAATAATGTGGGAATTCAAACCACTGTAGCTGGACAATATAAACCCCTTTTTCCTCCATAAGGATGTGAATGTATGTGTGCATGTGAGTAAAATGAATGGGTTTATCCATTTTAGCTTCTGTTGCTTTGAAAGCAGTTTATCTAAACTGGAAACAAAAATTGTTTATTTCTGAGTAAGAATGTCCACATGGAGAGTCGTGGCAAAATAAATGCAGCATTTTAACTACATGAGTATCATTTGTCATTCCTACAGACACAATTGGTTCTATATCAAAGTCCTATTTCTTATTTTTGCATATAGTTTCTTGTCACTACCAGCATTTGCATTTTAGCAATTTGCATTTCTTCTTGCAAATTAAAAAAAAAGAAAAAAAAAGTGTTCAATTGAGATTTGCAAATGAGCAAAGGCAGCCAGGTGAAGGCAAGCAGGGGAGATGGGGGAGGGTTGAAGGTGAAGGTGAGAGGGAGATAAACAACAGCAAAATAGCAGCTTTGCTCGGAAGGGTTTGGTTTTTCCTCCAACCAAACTTGGTGTGTCCAAGTTTGCATCATGAGTCTAGGTAAGGTGATTTTGTTCAAATGGCATCAATAACTCACTTTTAAGAGCACATATTTATTGATTTCAGGGTATAACATAATTAGGTCTCATATTACTCACATAGGCTATGCAGTTCCCGCTGCAAACCTAGATATTATTCAGAAAATCAAAGTAATCTCTTGTGAGTATTAAAATAACAATACATTTGAGAAATGATTGCTACCATTTTTGAAACTGCATTAATGTTCATTATTTATGTAATATACAAGTTTAGAAGGAGCTGATTTTTTTTAACTTCATTGCCAGTATAAAAAAAGTCTTTGAGTTCTTGGAATCAAATGAATGCAAGTTTCCTTTTTTGTATAGAGTGATGAAGAGAAATGTATCACTGCACATTAAAAATACATCTCACATTTTATGCATTTACGTATGTGGTGCTCTTCATGTTAAAAAAACCACACACATGCAAAAAAAAAATCTCAGAGCACTTTAGAGAATGCACCCAGAGACAAAGCTTTTGTTCAGGAAAAGCCAGATTAAACAAACATGCCTGTAGTCTTGACTTGAAGGCATTTATGGAATTAACATTCTGAGTCTCAGCTGGCACCATGCTCCAAAGCTGGGGGCAGAACATGCAAAGCCTTTGGCACCTATGAGTTTCCACTGATATTCCCATTATAGACAAAAGCCCAGCATTTTAGACAACTCCAAGTAATTTCTGAATATGTGCATTAATGGAACCAAAAGTTTTAATTAACATTTGTGGCCTTAAATAATATGGTGCTTTAAAGACTGTTGGAACTGCCCTGACATCACCAGGCAGGCAGTGACTGACATGACCTTAATACAGAATTGATCTGGCTAGTCTGGGTTATTAATATTCAAGGACAGCTTAGTTCTCCATACAGTGCAATTTGTGAAGATACCCATGATCAGGGATTTATGGAAACCTAGACTAAATGTGACTAAACAGTGGAATACTTCCTCTTTTATCTAGGCTTGCAATGCTTACGGTCCTTTGGAAAAAAGCCCTAGGATTTGCTCCTTTTTTCATGCAAAATAACAGGTACAGGGGCCCAGTCTGATCTTTAGTTTTGACAGGGCTCACCACTATCTTTCATGCTCCATGCTAACACCAGCTTTCACAACCACTCTAGTTCCGGAGACAGCGCTGTGTCCGCTGTCATAGCTGCTACAGTACCCCGATGATTCAAGTTAAAAAACAGCAAAGCACAGAGTCTGGTCCTTGACGTGACCCAGGATCACAAGAATGAGTCCATATCAGCCATCAGGAGATAGTGTTGTTCCCAGCTCATTAGGTGCTAACACAAAATATCTCAGAAATACTGACACTTTGCTTGTTCTGGTTGAGCCTGTGATCCTTCCCTAGCCATACTAACATGGTTCCTAGGTGAACAGAACAAAACCCAGTGCAGGAAGGTGGAAAGTACAGGAGCCATGAAAGAAAAAATAAAAATCCCCAAAGGCACGGATGCACTCGTGCTTAATTAGTCAGGAGCCAGTGGCATAGACAAGGGCCTGGTGTGGTGGAAGACAGCAGAGTAGCTAATTCCCAGCCTATGGTGTAACGCTGTTACAAAAAGAAATGACAGATGTCATTCTGACATGTGTTAACCAGAACATCCTGTGTAAGACATGGGAAGAAATTGTCTCACTCTCCTCATTGCTAGCAAGCTCAGCGGTACTTCTGTGTCAGCTCTCAGTGTCATACTTTATGAAAGATGTAGACAAATTGAAGAGACTGAAGAGAAGAGCAGCAGGAACAGTAGTAAGATGTTTAGAAAATGCATATAATTAGAAAGAAACATATAATAAACCCTAACCTTCACACTCTGGTGTGGTAATGAAGGAATCATTGAAGTCATGAGAGGAAGCATTTGGCAATCGGTTTATTTTTCAACAGAAAATTCCTATGTGTGTATATGTGTGTATATAAAAAAGTTCTATATCTCTCAGGACTATGTGAAAACTTCAGCAAGGATGGGAGATTTTTTAAATTAGATTAAACATAATTTGGAATCATCTAGATACACTTCTTCCACCTTAGGCAAAAAGGAAGAACGTGGTTACTTCTGTGGTCCAATCTATTTTAAAGGCTTTTGCATCATTGTACTCTCCGCATTTTTCTATTATGTTCTGCTGTGTTACAGTCCACCCCAGTCAATTAATGTGTCACTTCTTTTTGCCATTGTGAGTCTTCAGCACAGCCCCTTTCTACTGTACACGACTCCGCAGACACATTACACGAACAGACCTTTCTAGGCAATCACCACGATGAGATATTCAGTGTAGGAATAAGCATTACTTGGAATAAGCAGACACCATAGTTTCTAAAAGTTCCAATGTTTATTTGATTATTTTGCAGAGAAACAGAATCCGACAAAATATCTTAATTTATATATAGAAAGAGAGTGCCAGAGCCAACCAAGAAATTCTATAACTAATGCTTAATACTCAATAATGATACGCCACAGGGTTTAAGATTTGTGTCTGATAATCAGGACATCAATGTGCTGCACTTTGGGAAGACTTAAGAGTTACATATTTACTACCCTTTGTGACCAACACACGGTTGACTGCAAAGAGTTGCTTCTCCACAAGATTCTACATAGAACCAAGAAAACCCCTCATCTCAGCACCTTAGTTTTCTCTCCAGCTATGTGTCATCACTAAACTCTACCAGCAGTATTGCAGTACTTCATGCAAGTCACTTTTCCAGAATTTTCACCATTTCCACATTCCTTTTCTGAACTCCTTCTATAAGATCCAGCTCTTATTTGGAAGTCTCAAAAAACATACCTAGCAATCATGCTAGGTTTTACCATTTCTGACCAGAGTACAAGCATTTCTCCTGCATGACAGACTTTCTGTTTATAAATCCCATCACTAATCTTATCTCTTCCAGATCCTCATGATTTATGATCCACACTAACCCCAAAACTAATTCTGAAAACCTGATCCTAACCAAATTTCCTGCCCTGTTTGGTTACCTATAATGCCTGCTTTCATGCATCATTTGATTTTTCATCCCTTTTTCAGGCTGTATCTACAACTTGCCAAAATAATTTTGAATATTAATCCCATTTCTCAGCACCCTTTGCTGTCTGCCCAGCTTCATATAACCTGAAAACATTGCAAACATATATTTCCTATAAGGTTTATATCGTATCACACTGAAAAAGACCAGAAAGATAACAAGATCCCTGTGAAATATTAATCAACATAAATTTGCATTTTGGACACTAAATCCATGGGGTCATCCACTAAATGCATGGGGTCATCCAGCCAGCTTTTGTAGTGTTGTATAGATTCTTCAACCAAACTGTGTTTCCATGACGTTCTTACTAAATGTCCTATGACATGGCAACAACATCCCTATTTGGTATTTATCATCATCCCTAAGACTAAGTAGTAAGACAGATCCCAGCGTTACTCTAGAAATTATACACCTAATCTGTAAACATGATCTTTGTAGAGTAATTATAATTCTATAGAAGCCTAATAATATAGATCTACAGAATTTATCTTTGCTATTGACTTCACCATTCATCCCCTCAAAGGCTGTACACAGATTCACGTAATGACTCAAAAGAATGCTGTTGGGATATCTGGGGGATTTTCTATGAAAACCCAGAGAAGATGCTCCTAAAGCCATAGGGTGTAGTTCAAGAGGTCTTGAACTACATCAGTATTGCATCAGTTGCTCATGTACCAGAAAGTTAGCATGCCCTACTGTACAAATTCTTGGTGGAATAAGGTGGGATCAACATCTGAATGGCCCTTGTAGACCAGTGCCTGAGCTGTTCCAGAGATGCTCAGGCTTCACCAGCACTATGGAGGTGTCTTACTGACAGTGACAAATAGTGTTGGTGCATTCAGTCTTTGCTTTAACTCTGCCTGGAGTCTAAGAAACAGACTCAGTTTCCATTTGTCTTCATTGTAGATGACTTTAACAGGTAATGACAGCTGGCAAACAGCAAATAGCAATAAAGCCAAAATAATATTCTGAAATGAGAATTATATCAACACCCAGCACTGCCAAAACTGTGCTTTGCTCTAAAGACACCCAGTTCTTGGATTTTCAAAACATTTGCCTCAGCATACAACAGACGGTGTAGGAAAAAAATCTTAATCCTTCTTCACCTTCCACAACAACAAAAAAAAAACAACAAAAAAATCAAACCACAAAACCCAAACAAAACAAAACAAAAAAAGAACAACCTTGTTGCTCTGCCTTCCCAAAGGAACAGACAAAGCTTCCTAAAAATTTTTTCCAGGTATACAAAATGAAGGCAAGGAATGTGGCTGAATTCTTCCAGAAATACAAGTTGCTAGTGGGAAGGATGTGGGCTTACCAGAATTCATGCCAAGTTATGGAAGCCTACATATTCACAGCTCCCTACCAAACACAAACATAACATTAATCAAGGTATAAGAAAGACATATTGCCTCTGTAACTGGGGAGGGAAGCAGTTTGGTCATCAGAAATTTCATAAGTCATGGCACAAGGGTATAGGGAAATTATGAGGCTTAGAAGTATTAGGAGTATCTGGACTATTACATTTTATCGAAAACATAAATTAGTTTTTATTCCTGAATATCTTTACATTTTCATCAGATATTTTAGTATCAAGATTATTAAGCATACAGTGTCTCTTAGACACTGTTTTAATGAAAACATAACCTGAAATTAGGCAGTATTTGGGGGAAAAACCTGTTGGTTGGAAATCTGTTTCCCTACTGACATTAAAAACAATCAACATAACTCTGTGATGATGCAGAAATTTAACTTTTGTACATTTTTATTACATTCAGGATACCAAAGATAACTGGATTTATTCGCAGAAAGGCTGTCATTGAATTCAGTTTTCTGGTACAATTTCCTTCCCATATAAACCCATAAAAAGTATGATGGCTGAAACATTAGCACTGCTTAAAGCAGAAGCTGATGTATCTCCATACAGAAAGAACAGATAGATTGCAATCTGTTTATGTCTTTTACATTTTTTACTGTATTAATAAGGAAACACTGTGATTACCAATCAAAAAAAGACTCAGGAGTGCTGCTTGTAAAGTGCACTATTATAAAGATTTATATCTGTATCTGGGGAGTAATACAGAGCATTGATATTTTAAGGAGCTCAGTTCAAAATCTCTTTATTCAATGAAAGCCCATGAGAGTGAAATATATTTTTCCTGGGACAGCATCATTGTTTGTTTATGATAGGAGCTATAAAATTTTTTTCCCAAAATTATATGCATTTCCAAAATATCTCAGAATTAATTACAAGTGCATTTTCTTGCATTTAACAGAAATATTTTAGAACATGGTATTAGGCAGTCAAAAAAAAAAAAATCATCTCCTGGTCCCTACATTTGGCTAAGTCTGAACAAAAAAATATCTGTATTCAGCATATATTTCATGAACCAAAACGTACTTCCCAAAATACGTGGAGAAGATGACTGCTTACACATATTTAAAAACACAAACCACTAAGAGAAGAGCATGAACCAATCCTCCCAGTGGGCTTGAGGGGACACCACAGGGAAGTCACATTTCTGGAGACAGCTTGTTCTGCAGGCTGCATATGTAGGCACTTTTGGCTACATTCTGTCAGCCTTTTGCAGTACCTGAACTTGACCTTTTTGAATCAAAAGCCCCTTTCTAATGTTTGCTTACCATTGGATCTTAAAAGAACAGAAACAGGAGCTAGAACATGATCTAGCAGCTCCCAGCAATCTTTCCTAGTACTCAGTTAACAGATACCAACAAGTTGTGTATAATGTAAAATAAATGGTTACTTTTTTTTATACAATGAACTGTAAATTCATGTGCATGCTTCTCACAGCACAAAGTACCATGACAGTGATGTGTTTACAGACTGTTTATGTTAAATTCTGTTGCATTTATTCTGTTAATACAACAAAAGTCATAGCAGTTTGGGGTTTTGTGCCTGGCTTGACTGCTTCATACCTATTCCTTTATGAATCAGGAGAGCTCCTGGTCCTTTAAGAATCTTTAGGAATCAAACAAATTCTGTTAAAAACCCCCCACTTTTCTAAATAGTTTTTCATTTTCAATATAAATTTTCCCTTCTTCTGGAGAGAAACATGCCTGCTCTCTGCCTGCTTCAAAGATGTTTGGTAGGTCCTAAACCAATTCCACCATTCTCTTTGCTTTAGGTCAAATTTTGATGTGCAGACTGGGAGAATACCATGCCACAACATTTCAGGTCTGCTTTGGCACAAATAGACACCTGCTATACTTTGGAAGAGCACTGTATAGCCAATATATGTAGTTCACCAAGAGAAAAATTAAAATGTGGTAATAATTTAATTCCTTTCTTCCTTCCTTTTAATTGTTAAAATGTAATCTCATGGCCGTATTCTTATCCTTAGGGTATGATATATATCAAACCCATATGTGTGTAAGTGGATTTTTTAAATGCACTATGAAAAGTAGCAACGCACTGAGATCAGAATCTAAGCAAGTGAAAAATAAGGCGCATAGGAACTGACAGCATAAATCCAAAGTTTATCATATAATTCCCAGATCCATGTAGCTGGTCCCTAGGAACATAAAAAACCCAGCAGTACAAAGGAAAACATTTTCAGATGTACTTCTTCTTCTTTTTTTTTTTTTCCTAAAGATCCTGCTGCAGAGGTTATATCTGGCAGTGGGGAGCTTTTTCTCTTATCTTCAGTTCCCACAAGAACCAAGCTTGAACATCAGAGCTCCCTAAGCCTAATAAATAAGAATATTCTTGTCTGCTTTATCTTTTTTTTTTTTTTTTTTTTTTTTGCTTCTGCCTAGTCATATGATGAAGAAGTAAATACATGATCTTGTTTTCAGAAGAAGCTATTATATTAAACTGAGGGTGTGAGCCTATCCCATCCCCTGGGCTCTCACCTAGACCTGTGGGCCTGTGTGCCGGAATGCACAAAGGATGGCTGTTGATCTCCTTTGTTGAGAAATTGTCCTGGTCTTTGCTTTGAAGCAGGAAGGAAACTGGCCTCTCTGCAACTTGCTGGTAATGCCTCCCCACAGTCCCTCTTGTTCTGATTAGTCCAACAGAATGGGGTGCACATCACAATCAATTTCCATAAATATTCACGTACGCCTCTTTTGCCTTCATTTTCCGCAAACATCCAAGTACTTGACTCATGTTCACATGAACGCTCCCAGAAAGAGAATGTTAAGCTTACATGCTTGAGCACTTGCTTATAGTAAATTTTAAAATAACTGAGTATGCAAGTCATAAGATGGGAAATAGAGTGTCTTTGCTGGTCCCTGGCAGAGAGGCATTTAAATAAACCTGGCAAGTACATGCTTATGTCCTTCTCATCTACAATTATGTCTGCACAAGAACTTTTATTTGGAACAGTGGACTCACAATTTGCTCCTCCATCGTAGTCCAATAGATGTGGAGTGGAGCAAGAAATGTACAGCTCTGAGGCTTTCTTTCATCTAGAACAGGAATGATTCTGTTCTGTAACCTGTGCCCCATACTTTGGGAATTTTAGACAAAATATATTTTATAAGAGTTATATAATGTTACTGAATGTTGCTTATCATGTTTTACATGGAAAAGACCTTCCATAGGAAAAAGTCTTCCATATTCTTCTGCAAATGGTCATGGATCACAAAGAAACACAGTCAAAAAAGCATATTTTTCTTAATGTTAGTGATACTTTCTGAATTCCTGAGTGCTCAAACTGAAATACTTAAGTTTGAGTGCAACCAATCAGCCTCTGTTTTTATACTTCCTTCAGCCGGGTCAGCCTTTTATTTCTGGCTTTTATACATTTCTTCTTTATTTCCTAAAGTTTAAAAAAGTTAGAAAGATGAGATTTGGACACAGGAGGTAGAATTCCAGATGGAAAAAGAGAGGTTTGTCAAATGAAAGAGAGAAAAGCCAACAGAAAAACTGAAAATTGAAACATCCAAAAGAGTCACTAGCTTGAATATGGACACATGAGGCCAAATTTCTCCTCAAAGTATTTCTGCTCTTTCAAACCTGATGGATTAAGGCTGCTATTTGGTTGCTGAACAATCTGTACTAGTGGGAGAACTACTAGAAATGGGTCATAAACAATTTACTGAGAAGTGGCTGTATTTGCTCTGAGCTGTAACTGGTTCCACAGACACCACATAAAAGAAGCCCACATCAGAGCCTGGCAGTTTATTTCACCCTGAGCCAGCCAACACATTTTCTTTCCAAACCCCAACGTGTCGGTTGCACAGAGGAAGGACACCTGGGGGTAGACCCACTGCACTTGGAAAAACCTGCCCTCATAGCAAGGCCTTCCTCATTTACCATCCAAATGTTGCTGAATCTCTGAGCTTTGCAGACTGCTCAGGCCTCAACAGACTGTGAGCAAAATTGGACCCAATGTGGATTTGCAGTAACTCACTCTGCAGTGCTTGATTCCCCTGCTTCCTGCAAAATGTCTCTGAGGACTCACACACAGCCACCATGCAGATCAATAACTTTACAGTACAAACAGACAGAAACTTTCCCTTTTGGGAACAGGATAAGGCAAAGTCAATTAATGTACAACAGAGAGATGAGTAATTGAGCCAGCAGTATTTTAACAGGGTATACCAATCTGGCATTTGCATTTTCAAACTGGTATGCACCTCTTGATCCAGAATCACTTTAAATCAATTTTTTTAAATCCCTCTGAGGCTGGGAGAAGTCATTGTCACTTTTTAGATCTTGAAGAATGCTGTTTCGAATCTCCAATACAAAATTTGAACATAAGACTCCACTCACTGCATTTTCTATTTTCTTTTATGTGTAGACTTGCAGGGGCATAGCCCAAACTTCCCAGGCGTACATAGTCAGTTGTCGCACTTGGATTTCAAAAATGCCAGGGTTTCTGTGCCAGAGCTTGACTCTTCAGTGGCCAATATGCAAACACTGAGGATTATATAACTAAAACAACAGCAACTGCCATCAGAAGTCAGCATTTTATATCAGAGATTCTGAGGTGCCACAGTGTTTTCCTTCACTAGGGAAATGAAACAGTGTCTCAGGCTTGGTTGTACCAGGGATTTTCAGGGCCTTGAGATGATTTTCAAGGCCTTGTTCTCTGTTGCAGAACATCTGGGTACTGTGAGACACCTGCTTGTCCTAAAGAAGCCCCAGCAGCCGTGGTGAGCCCAGCAGCAGCAGCTCAGACACTCTGAGGCTGATATGCTTTGGGAAGGAGAGAGAGCTTCTATGTCAATGTATGTGACAACAGCAGTACTCATTTTCTGAATGCTGTGGGAGGATTCGTGTTTAAGTAATGATCGGGTTTGGAGACATGCAAAAAATATTTCATTTTTTAAAGGGGGACTGTCCAGACTGTGAGAGAACAGCGCTGTGGAGAAAAGCATAACCCATTCCCTCATCTTTTACCCTGATTTGTGAGAATTCCTGCACAGCTCCCACTGTCAGCATTTATTTGTTTGCAGTATTTTACACACTCACCAACATTTTCAGCAGCTGTCTATGATTCCAGATACAGTTTGATGTTAAATACATTAAGTATCTGGGAATAGTAAACATTTGCCAGTAAGACAGGAAAAACAAAAAGATTTAGCAAAGAACCCTTAATGAGAACCATGGGACATGTTACAATTCTGCTGAGGATGAATGTGCTTTGCAAAGGCATTTGCATACTGTCACTCCTCCCAGTGTGGCTATTTCCTTAACCTCTTTTTAGATTGCAAACATGATAGGCCTGTGCAAAATTTCATCCAGGCTTATCCCAAATTGAGGATAAAATGATCAATGACTAAAACATGACTCAGGCAAAGGAGACTTAGGGCCTAATTTTCTTCTAACTTTTAGTAAGTTTATGCATGTATAACAATTCTACTGACTTCTGTGTTTTTTGCAATATTAATATAAGCAAAACCAGAAGCAGACTCTGACAGCTTCAGACTCAATCCATGTAAGAAGTCAAATCAAGGAGCTTGTGCTTGTTTAGTCAACAGCTGAATTTCATCCTTAGGTTTCTAAAAAAATATGTAAACTATATGCCTCTCTAAACTTTATGGAAAGTCCTTTGAAGTCAGTGGATATTCAGTTGCCTTTTGTGGTATTAGTGGAATGAAGGGGACCAGATCTGGCAGGGATAAAGATGTAACCCACTCTACTCAATATGCTTAATAACCACAAAAAACACACCTCACTTCCTTCTGTTTATAACCCCATGACCATTCTGTTATGACACAAGTATGAAAGGAGGATCATACCTTTTATAAGAACAGAGGAAATTTTAAAGGTATTTCATATAAGCAGTGACATCACAAACTCTGCTAGTGGAGTTTACATAATTTACTTGTCAAGAGCTATTAGAGTCCCACAAATGCAAGCTGATTTGTGTTTGGGGCCACAGGAAGAAAACCCTCTGAAGTGGTACCGTGTTGTGAGTAAGGAGAAAGGTATCACTTTGCATTAAGCGGTCACTGACCAAAGGTTCTGACAGGTTTTTTAAAAAGCTGCCTTTATCTAAGGAAGCCCATGTTGTTTAGTTTCTCAAATGTCCATGAGACAAGGAGTTTAGAGACTGAGCCAGGAGAGGGGCTTTTAAACCTTGTCAGGCTCCAAAGTGTTCATAGGAGGCACTGGCAGAAGGAAGAGCCTGGAAGAGTTTACGCTCTCTGAAGTCAGAGTTTGTGAAAAGGACACATTGCCTTACCTTTAAGGGTTAACTAGAAAGAGGATACATGCAGGCTGCTTTATATAAATCTATCAGAAGTACAATGTGTACCATGTGCATTCCTGACTCCAGGGAAGTTCAAGAAAAGACTTCTTTGAGTTACAGAACATCACCCATTTTCTTCTCTATATTCCAAGCTGTGCTGCTAAATATACTCTAAAATGTAAAAATACTGCTCGTACACCACATCCTTTGGCATGTTAGCAGAGGAAATCTACATTTGTTCCTTTGTTATTAGAGACCCTGGAAGTATAATCTGACTCCATGAGTTTTATAGTGATTGGGATTCTTAGCTTTCTTGGCACTGGGACTGATGGCATACTTCCATACTTAAAAATTCCTTTTACTGGCGACTGAAATGCAACAAGTTGTCAGTGTTAAAATATTGCCTTCATGTCCATCACAAGTAGTGAGTTTTTTTCTGCACATTTTTGAGTAGTCTGGGAAACTCAATTGGTAATTAGGGAAATATGTCTGTTAATATACCTATAATGTAATTAGTGTAATGCACTGAGTAAAACTGAAAAGGCATCCTAGTAGATGTCTGCACAGAGCTACTTTCTCAGTCTTCTTTTTTTTTTGGAAAGAACTTTCATCAATAATCCTAATTGTAAGTATTTGCTTTAGGGTCCTCCTGCTCCCAGTGACATAGTTTGGTTGAAAAGTGGCTGCTATATTTTGTGTTAAAGCTTCTTGTGGTCTGGCTTTCAGTATGTCTCCTTGAGTAGGTAAACATGACAGAACAAAAGTGCCTGGAAATGCAAACAGTCCCTGAATTATTATGCCCATTACTTTTTATTAGTAGTAAAACCAAAAGAAGCAAGGAACAGTTCTATTTATGCAGAACAGTTAGAACATAAATAATATTGAAATGTTACAACTATAAAACTACTTATGCCATATTAATTTAATTCTAATAAAAAGTAGGTTTTGGTCTTGCTTCCATGACAGCCAACGTGGTGCAGCTTTGCTTTCATCCAATATTTATACTCAAAAACATTTTGGTTTAGGAAATAAAGTAGTGATAAAAAATTACAGTCTCAGAATATTGGGCTCTGACTAGTCCCCTGCTGCCCTTTATACTATGTTTCAGTAAAACACAGTACATCTTGCTGTTTTATTTCATTGTTTGTGGCCCATGCAAAATCCTATTGTCCAGCTGCCCAACACAAATGAACAACAAATCAGAACAACCAGAAAAGCACAGTGACTGATTAAACTAGGTCACAATTTTTGCCTGCACCGTTAGAAATATGACTTTATTCAGATTTTCAGTACATGTTTACATCACCTTGAATGGCACTGAGGAAGCCTGCTGATGGAGCGTTTCATTTTTAAGTGCTACAGACAAGCAAGTCGTGCCAGCTCTCCTTAGCACATATTATCAAGTTGTTTGGTTCTGTTGATTTTTTTTTTAATTATTCCAAATTAGCAGGGTGATCCTGCATGGGATGAAGCAGCATGTAAGTGAACGAGGAGAACTACAGTTCAGAGCAGACTGAGCTGGATGCGCTCATTTGGACAATAAAGTCACCTCCAAGCATCCTCACTGCAGCATCAGGGCACCCCAAAACAACAGGCTCCCTCCAGGCACTCTAATCTCCCTCCTCACTGCAGCATATTGCTGTCAGCCCCAACTCAAGCCTTCCTTGCCTGTTTCCCATGATCTGAAGAGGCCAGAGACTGGCCAAGCAAGCTGTGGGGTTATATTAATTTAATTCTAAGAAAAAGTAGGTTTTGCTCTTGCCTTCATGACAGCCAAGCTGGTGCAGCTTTGCTTTCATCCAAGGTGCCATGCAGGCAGCAGCTGTTTCTCATCCACTCCCTCAGGGTGAAGAGTCCAAAAGACCAGTTACCTTTGGAATAGGTTTCTAGGAACGTTTTACTGCAAGGGGGGGAAGAATTAGCTGCATCACCCAACAAAAAGTAGTAGTATAGGGAGGAGATACAGCAAGCTGACTTTTAGTTTTCCTTCTAAGAATATTCTTGGACAGAGAGAATTTAGCCATAATTTCATCAAGTTGTCAACTCAAACATTGGGAAATTGACTTCACGAGCTGAAGAACTAATGCAATTAGGTTTTATACTTATCTGTGTCTTCCTTCTCTCAAAAATTCTCCCAGAACCAGACTCTTAGATTCTCTTATGTCTCCTGTCTCTATCAGGCAAGAGACAGCACTTGCTCTGTTTCTGGCTATAAACCCATCTCCCGAGAAACAGGATAATGCCTAAGTTTTACCTTTTTTGACTTTCAGGTCATTGCAGTCATTCAGCTGAGGTCCCTCTTCAGTACCCAGACAATTTCCTTGAAACTTTAAAAATGCAATAATATTTCAGATCTACCCTTCTATCAAATTTGTTTGAAACTGGCAGCAAGCTCATAGGTCATTAGGAGGCTACTGATTCAGAGACAGAGCAATTTCATTATTCCATTAGCTGGAACCCTGTAATCAAACCCTCTGCACAATCATGAGACTTGTTTACAGATCATAAGACTTTGGAAAATAATAGACTGTGAGTTGTTTCCAGTTTCAACATGGGATGAAAGTAAAGACAAATATTACACTGAAAAAAAATTTTTAAAGGAGCAGCTAAAATGGCAAAATATTTCAAATCTAATGTTACTAGCTTAGAAAATACACTTGTCACCTATCAAAAAAGACTCTAAAAATACAGAAAAGCTTTGTGGTTTAAGCAGTAAAGTATAAGAGAAGCTTGAAAACTAAACAAAATATATCTGTATCCTTCAAACAGAAGAAATCAAGGAAAAAAATTGATAAACTCTGTCACATTTTATATAACCACAGCTCTAAAGAAGTTTCTAAAACTGTAAGTAAGTCATATCAGGTAATATAAAAGACAGCTCTGATGGGTTTTTAAAAAGTTTCCCAGGGGAAGATACAGAAAACTACAGCTTCATAAGTCTGATATCATTAGGGTCAAAATTGGTACAATCAATAATAAGGAACATGGGCAGTAGAGGTGTAAATAAATGATACATTGGGACAGCTTCTGCAAAGGGAAATCATACTTCACCAATCCATTAAAATGTAATGAAAGTGTTAACAGTAGTAAGCAATCCAGCTGAGAAAGTATTTTTTGATTGAAAGAAATAGGTCTGGCAAGATCCTTCACCAAAAGCTTTTAAAGACATTAAATCAATGTGCAATAAAACTCAAAGCACTCTGATGACTTAATAATTGGTTAAAAGACAGGAAACAAAGAGTTAAAGTAAAGTAGGGTTTTCCTCTTAGAGGAAGGTTACCGGGTCCTCAGGGACCCACGGGCAGACCTGTGTGCTTCAACATACCATAAATTATGTGGAACAGGAAGAGAATGGAGAGGCTGAGAAAGTTTGCTAATAACACAAAGTTTTTCAGGACCTCAGCACTGAAACAGCTGGAGTCACAAAGGATTCTCACAGTGCTGAGGGACTGCACAGTGCAGTATTAGCAAAATTAAGCACTGACACGCAAGAAGTCATGAACGAGCAGGAAAAAAATTCCTAACTGTACAGACAAAAGTGTAGGCTTTTCACTAGTATTGACACTAGGAAAGATTTCTCGGAGTAATTTTGAATACTAATCTAGAAACGTCTGTTCAACATTCAGCAACACTCAAAAAGGCCAGTAAAATATTAGAAACTATTAAGAAAGAAATAGCAAAGAAAATGGGAACATTATTCTGCCTTGTTCACCTATAATTTTGAATGCTGTACATATTGAATATTTTAATCAGCCACTTCAACAAAGTTACAGTAGATTCAGAAAAGGCATTGTGGATAGTGACAAAGGTGATCAGAGATGTGGAGTGAGTGCCATGTGAGAAGTGAGTAGATAGAGAAGGAGTTTTCAGCTTGGAAAAAGGAATGACTGAGAGGAAAAGCAATAGACAATCAAGAGAAGTGTAGGAGAGGTGATCAGGGAAAGGTCATTCACTGAATGACTCTAACAAGTAAAACACAAAAGGGAACATGCTTTCCCATACTTAATTACATCATGGAATGTAATGAGGAAAACATGAATGAGTTTAAAAAAGCAAGTGGAAAATTAATTGAAGAAAAGCCCATCACGGAGATGCAATCTTCTCCTCAAAAATTCCCTAAACCTGACGTGAAATTTCCATTCTTTACTTTCCTTCATTACATTTCCACTCCTGTCTCTAATCAGAGTCAAGACACTGGCCTTTTTCCCACCTTTATGTTAAACAGCAGAAAGTAAACACTCTCTACAGGCAAGAGAAAAGTCTAGGACCCTTGAATCTTCCACCATATCCTCTCCTTTTTCAATTTCCAGCAGTGCATCCCACAGTATCATCTTTTCTTCTTCTTTCACTTAGCACCTTGAAAAGCAACAGCATTTTTGCCCTGAAGGAGAGAACTCTGGCTGGAATGATCTCTCATCAACTTTACCTGATCTTCACCAAAAAAATCAAAAGTTGTTTGGAGGGAACAGGTAGCTAGATCAAGGATGACATTAGCCAATAAATAACAGCAGCCTTACCAAGCCAATCCAAATAGATGGTGGATCTTCAGAAATCAAATGAACTTACACTTCTGTGTGGCTTTGAGAGCAAACCATCAGCCTTCTCTTTTAAAAGTCTGCCTCTGACCATGAGGAGAAATCACTGGTTTACAAGAACTGGGAACAAAGGTGGATTTTTCCACACAGATCTTTCTCCATCATTCACTTCAGTCCTAATGAAATGTATGAGGGTTTTGGTCTGCATCTATGTAACTTGGTACAACCATATTGTGACAGCTTTCTAATGTCAGGACTTTGTGCACTAGCTCACATCACAGAAAATGTGCAAAGTGCTTACTCAAAAACACAAATATACAGCCAACTTGCCTGGCACATACTTCCCACTCTGTGGAAGGCCAAGGCTCCTTGTCTTGCTGTTTTTGCTCAGCACCTGAGTCCTGATTAGGCAGCACACAACAAGAGCATCTGTCAAATATTTCATTTGTCTCAAACCTCTTAAAAATACAGAACTTCCTTTTCCTGCTAGATGTGACAATCACAGCAATGATTGCTCAAAATAATGCAGAACTTGAAATTTCTAAAGTCAGTTCTTTAAAGATATAAGAATGTAAAAAAAGTAGACCAACTTGCACCAATGGTTCTATCTGTACTGCAGACTGCAGGTAACTGCACAAGTAGCTTTGCTGACAGAGAGCACTAAGCCCAGCAGTCATCAATTCATCCCTACTATACATTCCTCAGGGATGAACAACTAAAAAAGCATGTAAGATCTGCAATCCTGAGGCTTCTCTTTGTGACACCACTGCTAGCTCTTCCTCTTTTCTTGTGTTGTAGCTACACATAGCATCATTTTCATGACATGGTGGAAATTCCCAAGTTGCAAGTAATCCTATTTTGCTTTATCTGTCCCCTTTTATTTCTGTTTGTCTTTGGGGATTCTGAAATTACTTTCTGACAATTTAAATATCCTGGTTTTCAGTTTTTAGCTGAACAAAATGGTAGCAGTTGATAATCTATGCTTGATTCGTTAGTGCTGCTCTGTAATTTCAGAGTGCTAAATAGAGATGAGATTGAGTACAGCCTACATGAACTGAGATTCTTTAGAAGTTTTTAGTTGTGGTTTTCTACAAATTTACTGGATAATAGGATCAGTAGTGTTGCATCTACAACCTTATTTCAAAGCTTGAGCAGTGCAAATTCCTGACAACTGTCCTACATCCAGAATCAGGTATTTATGAATTCTGTGTGAAGTGTACAGACTTGATATGCAGTCTCCTTTCTCTCTCTAATAGAATATCCCAGAGAAAAAATAAGAATAAAAATAACAGTTAAGGAGAAGTAAAGGATTTTTCCAGCCAATATAAACAAATTACTGTTAAATTTCCTTGTGCCACCAGTGTTTTATTTTATTTTTTATTTTTTGACTTGGACTATATTTCTGGCACAGGAAGAAGATTTTATAGCTTTCTCAGTTTATTATAATGTCATTATGGAAGGTCATATCAGAGCTCCATCTTTCCCAATACTATATCTCCAAAACTAAAAAACAGTGAATACTGAAAGAATGGGTGTGAGAGGTGGTTGAGCTGATTCCTTGGTATATTTTACTGGCTTCCATCAGAAGCTGGTTTAAGGACTTCTTGAACCAAAAGTTGCAACTGATGACTGTGGTAGCATAATCTCTTTTTTAGCCCATTTGCACTTTTGGTTTTCATGCCATAATGTCTCAAAGATGCAAGTTCCATATACAATACTCTAGTCATCCTCTGAGATTTTTTCCAATGTCTAAACTACGTTTGTATGTTCTTTCTAGAACATATATCTGAAATACCTTAGGAATCATGTTCTTGATTGTTTAAAATTCCCCCACGTCTCCTGCTGAGAATTATTCCTAAAAGTATGTACTGGATATTCCTAGCAGCATTCCTTTCTCCTCCCATCCTCAGCCCCATTCTCACTGTTCTCCAAGGTAACATTTTACATTCTATGCCACATTCAGCACCTCACAGCGTCTAATTCCTCCCATAAGCTTCTCCTTATTTACGACCAAATAGTTTCCTGTGATTGATAAATCTGAATAGCTTTTTCAAGCAATAATTTTAGGATTTCCCATAACATCTCTCAAAGTGTCTTGACCCAGATTGTGGGCACAATCTGGTTCTTATCAGAGAGACTGAGTACCTTAAGAACTGAAATGGACTCTTCAGCTTTAGTCAAGTACAACTCTCCACTCTTTCCACCTTGTCTTTGATATTTTCTTTTAAACAAATTATTTTCTATTACATTTTTAATTGCGGTGCAGAAACCTTCGTACTTCTGTGGTACTATTCCATAGCTGTTAGCTCTGCCTGAGCTAACAATGTACTGACAACATCAATTCCTGGAGAATGAGCAACTGTTGGAATAAGGCTGTTCCTGCCTTATTCCTGCCTTCTTTCCTGCTGGTCCCAATTGCTTGCAGCTACAGACTGAAGAGCTGTTTAAACCTTCCCTAGTTGTCTTCCAGTTTTGAAAAGGGTTTAAACTTTAATAGGGTTTTAATTGTTCCATTCTTCCAATCTGGCTGTTTCCTCAAATTGTTTAACTCTGGGTATAAGGGTATTCCAAAGCTGACAAAAACCTGCTGTGTTCTGCTTCTGAGTTTTAGGTGCTCAGCAATATGTGACGTAAGCTGCTTTTATAGCAAAAAGATGTGGCTTGTGACAGGCTCTCCTCAATGTACTCTGTCATCCCCTCTGGAAATAGTTTCTTCAGTCAGGGCATTTCCCACAAGCATTTAAATACAGAAGATTATATGGGTCCTTTTTCTTTTGCATGGGGAAGATGAGTAGGAAATGAGCTTGTATTCTTCCTTCTCCTGTCTCTCTGCATTAAAATTGAGTCCGAACCAGAATACATACATGGGTGTCAATCCTGAGCTGCCAGAATTTAGGGCATGTCTCTAGCTTTACTGACAACCTTACCACAGCCAAAACACACATTCCCACAAGCATGCTCGCAGATAGCTGTGTTTTACCATATACAGGTTACTGTGCAGAGCTGGATTAAGAAGTGATTTTAAAGTGCCCATGCACTCACATGGTCTCTGGTCTCTAAGTGCCTCCATTCACAAGAAGAAACACAAACTTCTGTTTGTAGGTCGAATACAACAATAGACAAATTTTTAAGAACTCAGAATGGCTAAAAGACAACAAGTAACCATTAGAAATCCATATATGATTTTGCAGGTTCTATTTACTGCTGTTGTGAAATCATTTCATAAAAAAATAGGCTCCACAATTCTAAAACTGAAACTAAAATTATAGTTTTTAACACATCTTTCATCTGAGATAATCCATACCCATTTTACATCCATTGTTTTTGATATGTAGCAAGCACTGACATTTTCCCTTGCTTGGTTGAAAACCAAACATAAACACCTCACTTCCTATTCATAGGTCACTTCCAACAGATATGTCACTGTGGGGTACAACACCTGGTTGGTAAAATCAGGTATGTGTCCCAGAGACATTTTGAACACTACTGGTTTTCATCTCTGACCACTGGATTGGCAAAAGACATCAACATTTGTCAATATTAATTGAACAATTGAACAATCAGATTCTAATATATACACTTCTCCATGTCTGAAGAATGTAATTCTTGAACTTACAGCAAATACTGATCACATTTCAGATTTAAGGAGCAGGTTCATTGCCAGGAATCAAAGGCCTGACTGCTAGAAAATAACTTTGGTTCCCTTCACCCAGATTGTTCTCTTGCCCATTGACAAGGGCAACCAGCATAAGATTCACAGGGGACACAGCCTCAGAGGCCTAGATAATAAAACTTCATTGTAATTCATTACTTTTCAAAAATGTTATCCTAATGGACGCTAATTCTGTGGCCTTTCCTTCTGTGTGAGGGTGACTGTGGTTTTTCATCAAATATAAACCCTTTGCAATAATACAATGGTAAGGCTCTCACTTTGCTGTAATTCACTTTGGTGCCATGAGTAGATTTCAGGCAATTGCAGCTCTATAAAGAAAATAAAAAGATGGCATTTCAGCAGCAATATGTAAAAAAGATACTGGGCAGAAATACTTCAGAGAAGCAGCCTGCTTAGTTGTAAAATGAGTTTAAATTAGGCTTTAAAAAGGATTGCTAAATCTTGACACATATATGAGCAGCTTATTATCATGCAATTGTGCAGTAGTTGCTTGATCTTGTTACTGATGTGCCACATATGAATAAGTGATTAATTACCACAAAGGCTAAAACAGAGCAGAGTGAGAGTACTGTAGCTCACCCTGAAAGAGGGGCTTAAACACGTTTATTGCCCTTTAAGTGCATTTCATTAAGGCCAATTAAGGACTTTCATGTCTTATTAGAAAAATGAAGTAGATTTATGAGGTTTTCATAGGCTGGAAATGCTGGGGCTAGCAGATACGAAACTGTGCAGAAATACAGTGGTTAGAAGCTAAGAAAATGATATAAAGATACACAGAAGAATAATTCCACTAAGGAACCAGATCACATGAAGGTGGTCTCTGTATAGAAGAAGGGAAAAAAACCAAACAAACCAGGGGTTAAAATTCATAACATTTCCTATCAGACTCACTGCCTATAATTTTATGGGCAATTTTGCAATCCAGCTCTCTTTGGGGTCTCATTTTCTGCTGTTCCATATAAAATTCAGGATGACATGAAGGGCTGCCATTCAGCTGGGCAGAATTTGCACCCAGTGGGCACACCTTATTGCATACCTGAAAATAAATGCACAGAGTAGGAGGGAACAGATTTGTTGACCACCACACAGCACAACCCCCAGCAGGACTACATACCTTAACAATGTTTAATCTTGCTGATAGAGATTGAGTCAGGGCTCCTTTATCCATGTAAATTGAAGCAGTGACTCAAAAAAACATATATGCTCTAGCTAAAATTGACTGAAGGATGTGTTTAAGTTTGTTGTTTTTTTTTTTTAATAGGAGTGAGGATAAAGTTAAAGTTTAAAGTTTAAAGTTAAGCTAAGTGTGTGCTTAAGCATTTTGTTGTATAAAGAACTACAAAGGTGAAAGCCCTGACCTCTTCATCTATACTTCTTATTTAGAGTTTCTGCATTTCCTGCCTCAAATGGGGCATTATTTCTGCCTGAGATTTCTTCTATATTCCTTTAATTAAAAAATAATTTTTAAAAAACCCAAATCCAGAAAACTATTGAACAGAAATAAACCCTTTCTATCTGAATAATCCATGTGTATTCAGATCCACAGGGCTCAAGAAATGAAACATGAATGCTGACCTTCTTTTCTTAAATCATGCTGTTCTTAAGGTAGCAAGAAGGAAAATAAAGGAATGGAGTAAAAAAAACTCAACAGCATGATCTGAGGACAAAGGAAAACTTTGCTTTGACTCTGCAGAGTTCTGAAGGTTTGTGTCACAGCCTTCATCTTATTTGAGTGTAATTTAGTCTATAGAATTTCCTTCCTTGCTTTATTTTGAAAGAAATCTTCCATGGGAGGTTAGAGAGTATGTATCATTATCCTTGGGGACTGTGTCTGTTTCAGCATCATCCAAGTTTCTAGGTCCCAAATACAGTATCTGGGCAGCTTTTTTACATATTATATGTATTTATGAATTTTTTAAAATATGCATTATTTACTCAGTGGACTGGAATAGCAATGTCAAGTGGGGGAATATGTATTTATAAATGTTTTTAAAATGCACATTATTTACCCCACAGACCAAACAGTTCCAGTCTACCATGTGTAGTCTTAGCCACCTAATTAAAAATCTTATGAAACTTCTTTGAAAAGCACTTGCAGTACATATGCAGCAGCAACTTTTGGAGCTTTATTATCTCAGCTCCTTTTTATTTTTCTCCAAAATACACAAAGCATTTAGACATATTATGGTCTAATCACTTGCCAAATTTCATCTCAAATAGCAGCTATATAGGAATTCTACAAGCACAAAAAAAGCATCAAAAACAGCAGATCAGCTATATTGTGGGGGAGGAAGTATGGGGGGGTTGCTGCACCAATATCATTTTAAAACAAACAAACCGATATTCTTTAATTTGGTGAAAAAGAATTAATTCCCACACTGAGATTTGTTTGTGCCAAACCTTAGCTGCTCCTTTTAATGAGGTTTTAAATAATTTTTTTCTGCCAACTTATTCTTAAAGGGGTTTGTACCAAAAAATTGACTACATGCTATCTACATGGTCCAAACACTACTGATTAAATTCTTCAGGAATGAGAGACCAAAACTACATATTTTGTAAAAATTACATTATTAAAGAGAAGAGGTAAATGCAACACCAGCATACATCTGTCATTTGTTGTCCAAATATGATTTCAAATAATGGTAATGTTTCCATATTTTGTTCCTTAGGTTGGATTTCCAAAACAAATGATGATTCATATATCTCTTCAGTCTTTGAGAAGGAATTTATTGATGTAAGAAGTGATAAGCCCCTGCCTCTGCAGATTTATACCACAGAATGAAAGGGGTATAAAATACGTGTAGTGCATGTTGAGGGTAAAATGAAAATCCCTTGATTCTGTTCCCAGACCCAATTCAGAGCACTTCACAGAGCATCCTGAAACAATGCTGCAGCATCAGCCTGGTTTTTGGGGCAGGAGGGCACTTCTAGCTAAGTGGTCACAACCTTCTTGAGCATGAACGGCAGCTCCCCACAAACAGTGCAGCCAACACAAACTGTATGTTCTCTGACTGTGGTCATTTGCACAGGCTACAGACATGAAACATCTTAAAAATAGATTTAAAGACCATCATAGGGTAGAAGCTTTGAAAGAAAAACTTTAGCAGTCCAGTTTACACAAGAGGCTTTTGACTAGTTTATAGAGTTTTATGCAGTTTAAAAGGGATAAATGTTTACCTCTGCATACTGCGGCCAGAATTTATAGCTGCTTTCAAATGTGGAAATATAATCCAAACTATATTTAGAAAATTAACTTTTACTTCAAATATTTTTTACATATTTCACATTCCAACTGAAAGCAATTTACTTGTTAGAAATCACCAACAGGTTCTTGTTATAAAGTTTATTAAAACAAGTTGATCATCTTGGGAGGCTGAAATTTTTATATTTCCTCCTGATAGGAAAAATGCATTCTATAAAAAAAAGAGAATTGTTTTTTAATAATATTAAAATTGGAACTAACTAGACAATTAATCAATAGATTTTTTTGTTAAATGGTAATGACTATGTGATGTGCCATTATATTTCTGAGGTTTATAAATTATCTTAATTTTTTAAAAATTGGGAAAGGCATTGTTCAATAATATTCTGAGTATGAAATTTATGTGTAAATTATCTACTGACATCTTACTGAAAGCTGGCATTGCAGCTTGGCACAATACCATAGTATAGTTCCCTGGTCCAAACAGAATTTGATGAATTGTCGAAAAGCCACTTTTTCTTTGCCTCCAGTCAGAAAGAATAACATGAACACTGGCCTTTCTCAGAGCATTTCCAGCTCCAAATAGGAATGTTTTTGAAAGTAACTTCTAGTGAAAACTGGAGATGGACTGGGTATGTAGTAGCTCTGGATGTGGTGGAAGTGCCTGGGTAGGCAACACAATGCTTGTGGCAGGCTTTGATAGATGGTGTGACAATGCCCCTGATGCAGCGAGAGCATACCAATGCTACTGGCTGTGCCCAGGGGGCATCCATCACACAGCTGCACTGTGCTGCTCCCTCCTGCACTTCTGCATTTCTAGCTGTATGGAATAGTAGGGGGTATGAGACACCTGAAGTGTGAGCTAAAAGATAAAAGAAAAAATGCAGGTAGTGAACTATCACCTTCATTCCCAGCTAGTCTTACAGCCATGCTGGTGTCTTGTGATTTGAGATGTCCAGTTGGGATAAGCAATGGTTCCTCTCTCCCAGTGTTCCCTTCTCAAAAGTCTCATAACAGATAATATTTACAAAAGTGTTTGAGTCCCCATGTCATCCATCTCCCTCAGCAGCACTGAAGGCCAGGCTGGCCAGGCTCTGAGCAACCTGATCTAGTTCAAGATGTCCCTGTGCCTCACAGTGGGAGTTGGACTAGATGGCCTTTAAAGATCCCTTTCAACCACACTATTCTGTGATTCTTTGATGCCTTGACCGGCCCAGCATCTACAAATGCTGCATCAGGCACATCCTTCTTTGCACCCTTTACAGACTTACTTACCAGCAAATGGACTGCTAAAAAATCCCTTTCTCTATCCTCTCACTAAAAGGTCTTTCTTTTAGAAACATTCTCACAGAACATCTATGAATGCAACTTTATAATACTAGAAGCGTTCAAAACAGGTTTTGCACAATCCCTTTCAGCCAGTTTTCCTGCATTTCTCAACATATGCACATGTGGGTGCAGTGACTTGTATCTATACCAATCCATAGACAAGCTAGAGAGGACTCTAGAGGAAAGAAATCAGTCCTTTGAAAATCAGGCTTCAGATGATTGTTGTGTCAGTGGGGCAAGAGCCTGATCTCAATATGGGGAACCTTTCCCTTGCTCAACCCAGTATCAGGCAGATGCAGTGACAAAGAGGTTTAACCCAAAGACTGACAGGTTCTGGTCAACTAATATTCTCTAAATCCAAAAGAAGAAAGTCAGAAGAATATATGTTAATGATCAAGGATTGTTGTCACAAGCTATAACAATATTACACTGATAAATTGCAAGAAAAGACACTTTACCCCTTCAAGCACTCACTAGCAGTGTTTCTATTGTCCTAGAAATTTCCCCGCTTAAATTTCCTGCTGAACTTTCTGGGTGTCAAAGATAAATACCCCCAAAGAAAAACAACCACCTCATGTAGCTCAGCTGTGACACTTGCAGTGGATTAAAAATCAGCCGGAGCCTAGGCAGAGTCTTGCAGGCATGTGGGCTAACACAGACCAGAGATGACATTCTTCAGGCCGTTGCCGGGGCCTGGGGTGCTCAGCCACATAAAAGACATACAAGTGTTTTATCACATTCAACTTGAAAATTTTCCTGACTGAGAGGAGATGGTTGGGTTTATAGGGCTGAAATTATCCATGCTCTGCTCTAAAGCTAAAACCATGCTGTGCCAAGGGAGGGGAGCACCCACCCTTTCTCCACCAAACAGCACTGCACGAGCACGCTTATCCTGGGTGGAGTCTGCAGGAGAGAAACGCATTCCTCATAATCAAGGGTAATTCGAAAGGCAAACAGTGACCAGGAGAGCATGCTATCCAGCAGAAGCCTAATCCTGAACCCAACTCCACAGACGGCTACACAGCCTGCTGCAGTGCCAGGGCAGATGCCAGGGAAGAGACCAGCCACAAACCGAACAGACAGACAATCCAGAGCTTGGCATCTGGGTTCTTCAGCTGCCAGCCTTGCCTCATGAGTAGCCACAATGGTTGGCTCTTGTGCAGAAAACAACAGAGGAAGAGGCTAAAGAGGTCTATGTGCCACACTGCCAGCACTGGGAACAGGCAGTGCCAAGTGAGTATTGCAGTTTCATGCACGTGCCAATGTGCTTTGGAACCGCTTTTACATTTTCAAAAGTAACAACAGAATTCCGGAATAAAGCAAGACAAGCTCTAACATCAAGGACCATTTCCCTTTCTTTTTTAGATTTTTTTTGTACATAAATTTCTTTTTCACTTCATTTTATTTGCCTCACATATACACTTCAGACAGCTGTGGCACAGGAATAGCCTTCATGCCTTGCACTCCATACTGATAAAATATTTGAATCTACAGGAATATGTGCACAAATCAGTTAATTTCATAACCAAATGACAAAGCCCCAGCTTGTAAGCCTCTGTTTTACAACATGAGTAATTACTCCAAAAAGTAGCTGCATGAACCCCTGTGTCAGTGCATGCTGAGGAGCAGCACGGCGCTGTGAGGAAGGGGTTCATAACCTTCTCTTTAAAATGCTCTTCTGCCCTGTTTACACTGAACTGACGCTTTAATCAGAAGGAGATGTTTTTTATATGAATCACTACTTACATGTTTATTTTGTTTGGGAAGTTTTTAGGTTATTAATTTGCCAAATGAGCATTTCTAAAAGGGTGTATTTGGACACATGTATATATATGTGCTTTCCCACATGCGCCATCCAGCAGAGTTATTTAATTCAGACATTGTTGTTTCCTGAAACAAGTGCATTACTTTATGTCAAATCAGGATAGTGAGTTATATTGTTCATATGTGAGCAAACAGCCAAAAGAAATTGAGATGAGGAAGAAACCTACAAAAGGGCTGGCTGCACCACTTATCCACTGAAGGCTTTTGTTTCTGGAATGTCTTTTACCATAGGAGGCCTGTTCAGTTATGGAGACTTCTCTAGGTGCTGATTATGACCAAAGGGGTTACTGTGAGACCTTAAAGTAACAGGAAAAGGTATTCTGCATTATTTATGTTACGAGGATGGGAACTACTGGTGAAACAGAACGACTGCATCCTGGGATTGTGATGAGAGGCTTTAGACATGACTAAAATGTTGGGTAGAGCAAGATACCAATGAAGGCAAAGTAACAAAGGGCTGAAACCCCTCTGTTTTTTCAGGGCTATGCTACAGGCATAGGAATCAGTCTTTTTCCTGGGAGCTTCTAGAAGAAACATCTTCACCTATAAATCTCACCCACTAAGTGTGTCTACACCACCTCCCTCCCCAGAAATTTATTAGCCTACTTAATCTCATCTTCTCTTTGCTACCTTCAAGCTCTTTGATTCTTCTCCTCTTACCCTATTCTCTTATCCACCTCTTATTTTTAGACATTTATGGAATCAATCTGTCAAATCACAGCAATAGATCTGATTTTCAGGGCATGTCACAGCCATGTTCCATTAATTGTGTCTGCAGTTTTACAAGTACTAATAACTACAGCCTTGCCATCAAGCAAATGCACATCATGTTTTTAGTGTTTTTATTTGCTCAAAATTGGCCTCTTTGCCCATTAGCCCAATGTGGTAAACTCCACTAAGACCTCTCAGAGAAGACTTAAGAAACTGAATCTCGGCTTTGAATGGAAGTAGAACCAAGCTCACACATATCCTGAAAATCCAATTTCTGACTGATGTTAGGCAAATCACAATATATTCAGAGTCAACAGGAAGCTGTGAAGGATTTTACAAATTGGATCCATAATGTTTTAAAGAATAATATGGTGTGTATGCTGGCTTTCTAACAATATGTATAGTATTTTTTATCTGTACAACATATGAGTCTTTTGGCATTTGTTTTCTCTCCCTGAACACAGTCATTTTTCATTGCCTACCTTTTTATAGCTGTTCTTGTTTCATTATTAATTTTTCCTTTGGTGTTTTTATATAATACAGAAAAAAGCACGTGCCCTGCATCAGGTCTTAGTGCGACTATTTGGTTTACCAGTTTTTAGTACCATGCAGCTACAGTAAAATAACATAAAACCTACAATGAGATTATTACATGTATTTCCTTATAAACTCTCACCCCTTCTTCCATTTGCTGTACGGCTGAGTTTAGCCCTATGGTGACTAAAGCCCTGATCCTGCTGTCAATGAATTCAAAGATACAAAGGACTTGCAGTGCAAGCAAGATCAAGTTCTGCTGATCTGCTTTTGAAGTGATAAAATCAGTAGATTTCTGTTTACATGTATGAGCTTGACTTGTCTGGCTCTGGAAATCCAATGCATGACACTCAGCAGATTAATTGTGTACTGCTTTGGTTGCTCTAGTTATTTTTCTGTTTCTGATACACCAGGTACTGGTCACTACTGGATGCAAATGTGGAACTGCCTAAGATAGAATTTTGCTCTAAAATTGTTTAATCAAATGTTCCTAAAAATCTGGTTCCAAGTCCTCAGCTGGTGTAAATTGCTGTAACTCACTTTATTGCAGTGACACAACACCATTTTACGAGTGTTGATGTTCTGACCCCTCTTTTTCAAATACAGATAGCCAGATAAAATGCTGCTCCAAACAGGGTCCACAATGCTTTCCTCATTCATTACACATGTAAGCGGCAAAGGGGGACAAGTCAGAAGGAAACACTTTACACCATTATTGACACACAGAACAATGTCTCCTCATTACATCCAAATTTACCAAGCTTACCCATGCAGGTAACAAAAGCACCTATCTCAGCAGCCAGGATGGCTGCTCTTTAGTTGGAACAGTCTTTGCACTCCATGAGGTGTGGAGGACATTGTGCATTTGAAACAGGCTTGGTAAACAAAGTCTGACGCAGGTAGTAGGTCCTAAGAAGCAGAGGCATGGTGAACTACTCAGCGTCCCCTGGGGAGACTGCCTTGACCTGCATTATTTCCACAGTCTCACTCTACTCCAGTAGACCTGCATCTCTTCAGTGCAGGGAGCAGCTGCTGAGGCAATGAGCTTGTCCTCTTTGCCCTTTGCAGGTGGCATTCCCTCATTTTGCCACCACTAGAGCAGCACCTGCCAGGAAGCTTTTGAGAGCAGGCAGACCCAAGGGCTGATCATGGATGGCACTCTGGACCAGGTGCTGCCACTGCTGCCCATGCTCCCTGCAAAGTTGCAGGTCTCTGCTACTGCACCCTGAGCCTTCAGCTGCTGTTCCCACCTATTTCCCTGGTCTGAGACCTGTTTTACAATGTGACTACAGTGGTGGTTCATAAATTCACACCCTGAGTTTAGCAATGATTTTTGTCCATGTCTCTTGCTAAGGTAATAGACATTATAAGCATGAACTTTGTAATTAATGAAAGATCTTACAATTAAATTCCCTCCTAGTGTGCCTTAGATGCATTTTTCCACAATCTGAAAATGTCAAACTTATGGTAAGACAAAGAACTACATTGAATTGGCCATATTACAGATAATTTTGGCTTAAATGGCAATTTCACTTCATAAAATCTATCCCTTGTATGAATGAAAATTTTTCCACTGATTCCTAGGATGTCATCCTTGATTTTTCAAAGCTATGTTATGCTCTTTAGAAATTTATATACACAATCAAATATATCTCCATTACTATAAAAAAGATACATTATTAGATCCATCAACTGGTGCTAAAGAAGGTTACATTTCTTATTGCATACTTTTAAATTGTGCTTTACTACAGATTTACATTTCATGATTTGATGATTTGATATAAATACATTTCTGTTGAAGCAAGGTTCCCTCTGTGTGTGTGAGACCCTGGATTTCTGTATGCAAAGTCCAGCCCAACTCTAGGCTTTTAAATACTGTCACTTGCTTAGATAGGTAGTGGCAAAGAAAAAGGTGGTGGCAAAGGAAAAGAGCATGGGGGATGCACCTTCTTTGTGCAGCAGGACCCATTTTGAAGTTCACATATATGTCCAGGTCACCTGCACTAAGTTTTCACATCTTTGAGAAGGTTTAGCATGTTTGCCACCCTTTTGTTTAGTGTATGAACTTCAGCCAGTGTGGGAAAACCATAGCTTCCCACTTTGGCTTTTTCAAGCTAAAGAAATCTGCTGTCCTTCAGTCGATAAACTTTGTTAAGGCAAGCAATAAATTAACAATTACAAAATCTATAGAGATACGAATACTTAATTGAAAAATTTACATTAAAGGAAGAGCAAAGTAAATTTTAAATTCATGGTACAGACACTCCCATATGGTTATGCATTAAAAATGGTTTTACTATAGGACACTCATCTAAAAAAGTCCGCATAGGATTTTCTTTACCTCATTTTATCCAACAGATCATGTATTGTTATTCAACATGCATAAAAGTAAGGGAATCTTTCTCATCTTCCATGAACAAGAGTGAGAATTTTATCAATGCTATAGCTCATAAATGTCTCTTATCAGTCAATGGCAAGTATGCACAAGCAGAGACCTGCTACTACAATCAACAGTAAGGTGCACAATGTAAGATACTAATACAATAAAATTATATTGGAGACATTTCTCTTTGTAGCTTCTGAGCAAAATGTTGCTCTCTGTTACACCCATAGAATGTCCATTAAATTCAGTGATCTGAATTTAGTCCAGAAAAAAAAGGACATAATTTTTACATGGCAAATTTGAGTTAATTTTGCAGTAGTCTAGCAGACGCCATAAATAACTTAATTTGAGGAGGCTCTTCTCCTGTTTCTAGTTTCACCTGAAAACATTGTCAGGAGATTCAAACTTTGCCTATCATTGGATTCACATCTAAAATACATTGAACAAGGCAGCAGTACCCGAAAAAGCAGAACTGCAACAACATACTCTATTCTGAATTATATTTGCATGATGCATTTATATGCCTTTTTTTAGCACTCTCTGTGCAAAATCAAAGCCTAAATATTAAGCTGCATTGCTTTCCATGGCACTTTACTTATGATTCCTTTCTGTTCTCACTTGTCCAGCCATAAATATCTCTTCTTTCCCTTTTTCAAGTCAACAATACAAATATTTACTGTATATTTTCACCTCATAGTTTCAGTACTTGTATAGTCCTTACATATTCAATCAAATCCTTTCATTCATACTTGTTCCCTAGCATATATTTCTTTTATTCTAAGCTTTGGTTCTCTGCCTGCAGGGACTCAGCAATGCACTCCTTAATGTACACATTTCTAGTACCCTCCTGTTTGGACACTGGCCAAGGCTGGTATTTCATAAAATGTTATTGTTTGGTTCAGATGTAGGAGAAATACCTTTAATACTGATCTAAAATTTGGAGCAATTTTATTATTTGATAAAACTTTGATAAGTTGACAAGCATCAGTGACTTACTGGCCCCATTTGTGTTTATTATTTATGATGTTTGAGATCTTCCAAGTCCAGCAGCCCAAGTTAAAACTGTGGAACAGTTTTTCCAGGGAAGTGGTCACAGCACCAAGTCTGTCTGAGTTCAAGAGCCATTTGGACAACACTCTCAGGCTCATGGTCTGATTCTTGAGGTGTCCTCTGCAGGGCCAGGGTTGGGCTTGGTGATCCTGATGGGTCCTTTTCAATGTAGCATGTTCTATGAATCTGTGATGCTGTGATTGTATGATTCTTTGATGGAAAGATGCTGGCTGTAACTATGCTCTGTGTGCAGCTGTTTTCCTTAAGTCCATACACTTAGGAGCTGTTTTTCAGCTAACAAGTACTGGAGGCAGGCTAAAAATCATCCCACTGTCCTTTCAAACTTGGGCGAAAGCTCAGGCTGAAGCTGTGGTCCTCACTGGGTCACTCCACAGGTCACTCCCTTGACATGCACCTACACAGCCCTTTCACCATCCCCTCCTTAGCAAAGGAAGCCTTCTGAGAGGACCTTTTCCATGCACTTTATAGCCTTTTTCTCTGCCATACAGCAAAGAACATCATTCACATACCTGATAAGTGGCCCTATTAGCTCATGGACAGCATTTTTCCTTAAAAAGGAAACCCATCCCTTCTACCTTGCAAATAGCTGTGCAGAACAGCACCCTACAACTCAGGCATGACTGAGCTACTTTCAGTATCAGCCCTGATTATTATCTCCATGAGGAATGATTCCACTTCCACATAAAATAAAAATTACCCTAACCTTCAGCCATAGCATTAGGGAGTGAATCAGTCATATTTTCCCCTTCACATTTCTGAGAACACATAGAGGAAGAAATAAAAAATTAAAAATATTAGATATTGCCTTTTGACTTGACTGCTAACACAATAAAGCAGCATCGTAAACTGAATCATGGAAGTCTGCAGTCTTCATTGCTCCCTTTGCTGGTATTACTTCATGGATATTGGAGCCCTTAGGGAAACTGGAATATGAATAAAGATTTTTTTTTAAATCAGCCGTTTTTTCTTGGTTCTGTTTCTAAAAATAATGCAGTTTGCAAAAAACAGAAGGTTTGGTTTATAACACAAACAAAATTGTTACATTCTGAATGGGTTGTAAGTACCTGATTCTTTGCCTTTTTACTCATCCCTGCTAAAAAAAAAAATCTGCAAATCCATTTGCTAACCAGCTGCACCTCTGTACTGAACAGATAACAACCTGTGCAAGCCAGGCTTTGCTGTGAATCGGTGCTGATAGGCCTGAATCTCATAGCTTTTTTTAAATGCTAATGACAAGAAACATTTCCTAAGCCAAAACGCTCTTGTAGATCTGTCTACTTCTATTATGACTGATATTTGCTTGTAAGTACATAGAACACTTGTTCACTGTGCCTTATCTGCTATGGTGCAGCATGCTGACCTACATACCATTCAGCACAATATGATGCACAAACATCTTCTAAATAATTTTTCATTTTCGACTTAAAAACAGTAGAGGCAAAATAGGATTGCTGCAAATCTAACAAAGAGATGGCATTATTTCCAAATAAAAATGTGCATTTTTCCAAAGAATTTATTTGTCTAGCAGCATGAAGTTCATACATAGCAATGCTTAAAAAGGGTGTTGAATTGCGATTAGGAAGGAAGGACTTAGGAAGAAGAACAAACCACATATTTTCTACTTACACAGAATAATTAAGCTAACTTATTTCTCATAACAATTAAAAGTTCAGCCTTTCTGAACCATGTTTTTGCAATATCACTAAATGCTGCTGATATAAGAGTGCTGAAATAAGTGTGATAATAACAATAAAGAATGATGGATAGAAAAGGATACAGTAGCTAAGGGAACAGAAATGATAGTCTATTACCTGCCATTGTCAAGCTAAACAGAAGTACAGTATTTATGATTTTTGCTGTGATGCCTGCTATGTTGTATAAGCCCAGTCTTTATGATCATGCTTGTCTACTGAATGAAATAATTAATGTGTCAGTTTTTATTGTAAATAAATATATGTCTTCCCAGTGGCCACACATTATTTATATTAACAGTACCACAGTCTCATAGCTATCAAAAGCTTGTAGAGGAAAATGTACTTTAAAAGCTAAATTTTAAGAGTAAAACAGAAAATCTCCATCAATTCAGAGCATTCTTAATCATTTTATATTCTGAAATGTTAAAGAAGGGCAGAAAAAGAAGCCTGCTCAAACAACAGAAAAAATAGAAATGCTTTGCCTTATACAGTAGCCCTAACTCTAAAATGTATATAACTATAAATGACTTCTACCTTGTAAAATGGGCTAAATTAAAGACATTTTTGTAACAATCTGGTTTATACATGCACTGAATTGAGAAATATTTATTGATATATTATTACCTCTAGATGAAAAAAAAAAGAAACCAGCACAAAAATTAGAGGAAGCATCAATGTTTAATAATAAAAAAATTTTAAATTAATGACACAACAAGTATGTACTATTTGTTCGTTTTCTAAAAAAGTACTGAATTTTCATATCCACAGTCACTACAATCCTTTTGTTTCTCATGGAACATATGGTCCAGGAATCAGCTTGATTGCTGTTTTAAACTGCAAAAATGAAAATAATTTGGGGACCAATCCAAGCTGCAGTGAGGTAAATAGAAGCATTTCCATTGATGCTTAAAAGCCCTTGGTCAGCCTGTTGGGTGTTTTACCCCAGGCTGTTATTCAGTTGCTGTATTTTAGAGACAGTGAATTATAAGAAAAAGTAAAATGTTTGGTACTTTTACCTATTACCTATCTTACCTTTGATTTATTTTTAGAAAAAAAGGTTATCTGTAAATTTGTATCCAGAATGGTCAAAACTAGCTGATCCTTTTTTTGTTTCACTGTGTACCTTCTTGTACACAGTTCAAAGGCAACATCTCTCAGGCAAGCCACTGACTTCTATTAAAGTGACAAGCAATGTCTTGACTCACATTAGTTATATATCATTAATGAGAATAACATCTTGTAAATCCACAAGTAGCTTGATGAGTCCAACATACAAATGGTTAGCAGTGATGTAGCTTCCAGAAATAGATTGCTAGAGACACTGATACATCTCATGGCATTACCCTGCAATCGATGCTGCTTTTGGTAGATTTAACTCTATAAGCAAGGTGGATTTCCCATCCATATATCAGAATTGTTTTCCAGGTTCCTTTTTAATTTTGCAACATATGTCAGAAAAGCTTTGGGCCAGACCTTCACCTACTATTCATTTAAATAGAGGGGTACATATAATTACTATTGTGCTCAGCAGTCATGAGCTCTGTGATGTTAACAAAAGCATAGACCAGGAATCAGACTTAACTATGCCAGGTCTGCTATCCATGTGCTCCACATCAAAATCATGGACTACTAGCTTAGCTATAACTAAGTTTCAAATAATTCCCTGTGCTCAGGAAAAGCCAGTCTTGGTGGGTTCCTGATGAATTGGGCTTTAACTTTTTATACTGGTTTGTGTCTGACCCAAATCCACAAAGAGAGCATGAATCTAAGCTGAGATGCAGTGCTCAGTGCTCACTTCAGGATGAAGTGTTTCTGCTCACATGTGATTCCAGCTTTGGCCTGCAGTGACATGTGGGTGCACGCTTGCAAGTAAATAACATGAGTAGTAGGCAAATCCAGGCTGTAAATGCCTGAATGAACTTGTAACCACTGGCATAACTTTTATGATCAAGGACTATATTAATCAAAAAGACCCCTGCCCATATCTTACTGTATTGTCTAAGATTGATACATAATGGTATATTGCACCCAGGATTTTCTTCTAAGCCCAACAAGGCTTGTGTGACTTCTAATATTCTGTTTCCAAAAGGAGTAAATGAGAGGAAGTCTCTAATATACATTGCTATAATCCTTTCTCATTCAATTAATTTCATTAAATACACACATATCTGCAAAAGAGTTTGCTGTGATACACCTTTTACAGAAGAGCATGACTTGTAAGGGTTACAAGTCTTATTCAAAGTCTAATGGGAAATCCATAAAGGAATTATGGAATAAATTTCACATATCTCTCTTCATCTTTGTTTAGGCCAGCAGATAGTATGGATTGTTTCTCTTTCAGCTACAGTTCTTCTAAAAACTTGCTTTATCCTTAAATGTACAGAGGACACAATTTTCACCCTCTAGCATGAGTACATGCAAGTAAATATTTCTATTCCAAAGGCTGATTCTTTTCCATTACACTGTTCTTGTCGTTGGCCAAATAAACCAAGTCTTCTAACACAACACTGGAAACATAGCTAGTGTCTGCATATTAATTAGCCTTCCTGACCTGAATAGACAATTACCTAGGGCCCTGGCCTTCATTTCCTAAGCACCCTAAACTCCACTGCAATGAACAAAATGAAAGAAAAGGCCTTTATTTTGCAATTACATCCATGAAAATATTGCTCTTGCTTAAGAGAAGGGATTTCTGAAAATGCCATGGAGAGTTTCTGACACTGCACAGAAGAACCGCATTGTTTTGTTCCAGACGAGGTCCTGTGCCCCCCTAAATGACTGTCACTCAAAACTTAGGCTATCCTTTCCGCCTTAGAAAAAATATGGAAAGTATGGTTAGGGCTTCTATAATTTTGACCAAATATGTGTATAACTTAAACCTGTTCTCTATTTTAATAAAAGAAAATGAGGTAATACTATAAAAATAACTTCCTTTGATCCTAGAAGCACTTTATTACAGGGTTTGCAAGCCAACTGGAATGAAAAACTTTTAAATAAAAAATTAATGCAAAAAAGCAGAGCTGGGAGATAGGTAGATTTAAGAAATATTGCCTTTTTTTTTTTTACTCAGAGCTTCTGCAAAAAATATTTCTGTTTAAAAAAAAATATGATTCCCCTTTCAACTCATTCCAGACACAATTTTACAGGTAGGCTCTGTGACTCATTAAATCCAGCTTTGAAGATGCACCATAACATAAAGTATTACAATTATCATAGACCCTAAAAGCCTGTTTGGAATCTAACTCAGTAAAATTTATTAATGATCTGAAGAAGGTGGTAAATTCACACATGATATTTAATTGGGAGCTACAGAGAGCAGATATATTTACAGTGAATGAAGAGAAAATCAAGGTCTTGTTTCAATTTCCAAAAAAATTAAAGAAAGTTATGAAATCTGTTTAACAATTACTGAAAACTTTGTTTCTCATAATTGTGTTTCTCTAATGCATTTTTCCCCCAGAAACATTGTTATGTATTTAAAATGGACACCTGGAAATTATTCAGTCCTTTAGAAATTACAGATATGCCTTCTCACCCTTTGCATTGCTGCAGAGGCAACATTAGGCAGTGCTTGATTGAGCTGAGTTTGACAGTAGAGAAAAAAGAGTATTTTAAAAATACAAAAAATGTGATATGAAAGAACAAATCAATAGGAAATGATAGTGGTAAGAAAGAGGGCCTGTTAATGTTCTTAGGCAGGGAGACAATAGATTGTAAACAAAAGTGTAAAATAAAATGCATGTATGCATCATGTCAATTCAGAAAAAAATAAGTAAAGGAGAAGAGGACATGTAAATATTTGAAAGGTGACTAAGGCCATACAGGCTATGAATTCACCTGCAAGAAGCCATACAAACCCCATCATTTGTGACATTTAAAATTGGACTGTCCATGGATCTAGAAAATGCACTCTGGAGAATAATCTAATATTACAGAAGGTAAATTAACAGACCAGCAAGGTCTCTTCCATCCCTTATTTATGTGATAAATCCATTGTAAAAACACTTACACCGTAAAAATTTATATCTTTACACAATGTACATAGAGCAGCCCTGTTCTGGAAGAGGCTGAGCAGCTGCTTGAAGGGCACAGGTATCCTGTTCTTTCAGGAGAGTCATGACAAAGCAGCGGTTATCTCCAAATTACAAAAAGAAAGAAAGAAAAAAAAAAACACTAAAGTAAAAACAGTATCTGACAATGTTCCATGAACAGAAGCCCATTAAAACTAAGAGGACATTTGCCTTTAAATGGATGGATATCATTATGCATGCAAAAGTGCCCAAAAATAAAAAGGCAGAGTGGCTGCATTTCGAGGAAACAGTTGAGCGGCAGCAACCATTACTTTAGCAATTGCAGCACACAGGGCTCTCTGCTCTGCAGTCTAAAATGAGGACATTCCCTTTGCTGTGTGATTTACTTTGAGTATGCTGCAATCTTCTTTTTCCTCAGGTAAAATGTCAATGAGCAGTGTCCCAAATGTTTTCCCTGATCTTGTCAGGAGTCATTTTGTTTCCAGAAAGAAAAAAAAAAAACAGTAAAAAACCCCAAACTTTCTGCTACGTTAACACTGCACAAAAACTCCCAAAAAAGAGGAGCTGGTATGAGATGGGAAGCTCATGCCAGGCAAGGATCACACAGGACTGCCGCAGTGCAAAGAACGGATCCAAAAGCCTTTCCACAGCCTGAGCAATAATGTGTTCCAGCTTGGGGCCAGCATGCAGACTGCACTGCATCTCTAGCAGGTTGCAGAGGTGCCACAGAGAGGAAGGTCGTATGAATGAAACCAAGTGAAGACAATGGGATTTGGCCCTTTATTGAAGTGCCAGGGAGATGGTCTGCAGAATTTAAAGACCACATACTACCAAACATAATTGGATGGATGGATGGATGGATGGATGGATGGATGGATGGATGGATGGATGGATGGATGGACGGACGACTTTGTTTAGGATATCACATGATACTCAGGCTTTAACAAATATATACATTTCACTACATATTTATTAAGTGCTTGATGTTGCCTCTGTATTTATTGCATCATGAATAACTACTGGACTGTGAAAAGCAGAAAGTACCTTCTCTGTCATGGCAGAGCATAAAACATCGATGACTCAGTTCTCTCATTTGTCAGCAAGAAGAATAACAGAATAGATCTGAACTGAGATCAAAGAAAAGGGAAAATACTGCCTTTACATTGTTAAAAGCCATTCCCCCCATTTTTGCATTAAGTCTCATTGCAATAAAAGGGAGAAGAATGCTAAGTGGCCCCTCTGCTCAAACACGGTTGGCATGGATTCAAGGAAATCTTATGCAATGAGATCAGCACTAAACCAGGAACAAGTACCTCTGCCTCCCATTGTTTCCACCCAGCCCTTGGGTCACAGCGTGGTGGTACCACCTGCTTATTCAATATTGTACCCTCATTTTACATTATTCACTGGAAGAGGTAAGTGACATTCTTTTCCCTTCTTCATGCTGTAAGTAAGGCTTCTGGCATGGGGAACAAATGGAGCAGTCTTAGCAAACAGGTTATTTATACTTCTGAATTTAATGTTGAGATGTAGTGTTAATTCTTTTCTTCAGGCACATGAGAAACTGTATTTTTCAGAGACTCTCAGAATTGCTTTGAAGTAGATGTTCTGATGTGATCTATTTTGCAGAGCTGCTGAGCTGGAAGTCTAGTGTGAACAAGTGTGTATTCCAATAACCATTGGTGACAGGCACATTCCCAGGTCAGAGGGGTTTTTTGGCTCAAAATCCCCATCCAGTTTTCAGGAATACACTTTTTCATGGAAATAATAATAACAAAAGTCCAGAAAGACAAATCAGTAGGGTTTAATGGCCTACATGTGGAGGTCAGAAGTGTATTTGTAGATCAGTAAATCAAAAGCTGTATTTTAAATATCCATTTTGATGCTCAGTTCCTGGATAGAATGAAAATAACAAGACAAAGAGAATCTATAAGGGACTGTAAGCTGATCTCCTGATGCGACAGCATGATAGTAATTTACATGTGTGTCTGTTTAGGGCAGATTTAAAGTAAAACTTACAATCTTAGCAGTAAAACCCTGCAATCTCAGGTGCTCTCTGAAAGTCATAGCACATGCACAGGACCAAAAAGAAGGAAAATTCCCATCAGTTTCATCCAGGACATTTTCATCCGTGATTTTCCATCAGTCAGCAAAGAGGAAGGTCATTTTGGGAAAGACAAATGAATTGTGGTATACCTGCACAGTTCAGTGTTATGCTATCAGCATGTTTGAGTTTGTATCATCAGTTTCATAGTAAATAATACAAGCCTAAAAGCCATTTGGCACATTATCAGCAATTTGCCAGTGGTATTCATTTTTTAGGGATATAGGTGCTTTTCACCACACAGGCCTAGAGCAATTTTCTGTGCTCAAGGAACAGTGTTTTCTCTTGTTTTTCATTCACAGGAACATAGACAGCTGTCTTTTCATAGGCTTGCATTGCCTTCTTTAAACCCCTTATACCTAATTTTTCATTCTTTCCACCCTTCCAATACAGGTGACCGACCTAGCCATCAGCTGCTTCCTGAACAAGATTGAGCACACACAGGTCATTTGCTCTGGCACACTCATCCAAACATTCACCTGCAGAGCAGGAAAATCCTCTCCATGGAGCAGTGCAGCTGGCCTGGCCAGCAGCAGGCTAAGCACAGCTGTAGATACCTGCAGCCCCTCTGCCCTGGGGTTGCTTAGCCTGGGAGGATGCTGCCATGAGAGCAGCACCAACAACCTGCTCGCTGGGGAGCCTTCCAGGGCCACAGACAGAACACCTGCAGGCAGGGATGTGAGAGGCAGGGACTCCGGGGGTTTGCTGCCAGTGTGAGGTCCTCTGACAGCACCTCTGCAGCAGCACAGTCAGGGGGTCCTCCAGTCCCTGGGACCTTCTGGAGCAGAGTTTTTATCGTTCAATGGTTCCTCAGAGAAACTCTTTTCCCCTAGACTCAAATACTCACCTAAGACACCAGGCCTAGATTTTGGGTAAATATACAGTATCTGTATACGCACAAGGGTAGTTTATGTCACAGGACAAAACCTTTTTTAAGAGTATGCTACAAATCTGAAGGGATACGTAAAAGCCAAACTTAAGTGTCAGTAAGATTTATCACTGAAAAGCACAACCTTTATGTTGTCAAAAGTGTTAAGTGAGAATTGTGTATCCATAAAGTGTAGAGCCAAGCAGCTGGCACCACAGAAAATGTACCTACAGATGCTGGGTACAACTTTATTTGTGTCCTTGCTGATACTAAAGGACCTTTTGTTTTTAAAGACATCTTTTGTTTCTGCATGAAGCTTGGAGCTGGTCACTGGAAAAGCAAAAGACATATGAAGGAAATTACTGGAACCATAAATTTATATACCATTTCACATTTACCTGGAAACTAGAAAGTGCACGCTAAAACAAATTAGTCTATATGGTTATAAATGGGCAAACACTATCAATCTGCTCCTCAGACACTAACAAAGAGCATCAGTGGAGGACACCAAATTCCATGTTGAAGTCCAACAGGGACAGAGAAAGTCTGTGATTGGCTTTTAATACAGTTCCCTGTTTGAAGAAGGCAACATATCAGTTTTCCCTGTACTTTGAGGCTGGGGAAGGGGCAATGAACAGTATTTTGGAATAAACTCTAGTTGCTGAGAAAGTTGCCATACCTCAAGCTGTTTCTGAATAGGGAGGTGGAAAAATTGGCTTCGTACAACAGAGCTCCTAACCCTGTCCCAGCAATGTACAGGAGGCAGAAGGGGGAAAAGTACTGATGGATGTTTATGGAAGGGTGGAATACGCACATGAAGTGTTCATTGCAATCTGAAGGAGCAGTGCTGACTGGGCCCACAGTAACACACATGGTCCAGACTCAGTGTGCTGGTGCAAGCTCACCATTGCCACCACCCATGCCTAATTAGATGAGGAGGCTGGGGGGGGGAAGGGGGTCCACTCTTCATATGTGACCTCTGCTCTAAAAGCTACAAAGTGGGAAATTGAAAACTTCTTAATTCTTTCGCCCTTTCTGTTCCTTGCTTCGCAGTATACCTGCACTGCTTTCCCCTCCCCAACCATTCCTGATCTTTCCTTCTCACAAACAATTGCACAGCTGAGTAACCACGTTTTCATAGTAATTCAACTTTCTAAATTTGAGACCAGTCTAGAAAAGAACAACATTCCCTTATTATAACAGTATATCACATCTCATCCCCCACTTTCAACACAGCATTCCAGCAAGTTCCCACTACCCATCTGATGAGGAGAGGAGGTAGGTAAATTTCTGCTGAAGACAACATCTCTCTTGCCTGTTTACACTGGAACCCAAGTCAAACTTTATCCAGCAAGTTTCTCAGAGGAGAAGGCCAGAGCTGCAGCATTGAATGGCTCTCTCCTCACAATGGAGCTGTAAGCTACAATCAAAGCATCCATGTATGGTATTTCCAGTGGAAAAAAAAAGTACACAGATGTATAGTTTGCATTTATGTACTGTAGGGACACCCTTGAATCGTGTTAAAAAATGTCAGTCAAGACATCTGGTCAGCTGTCCTAATCCATATTGGGGTTTTTAGACTACTGTTATGCCCCAATATGCTTTGAACATTGCCAATATGCTTTCTCTGCAGTAGCAGCAGTGTGTCCCCTTTGGTTTCACAGCCCATCCCCGGCATTGTTTTTTATAGTGTCACGTACAGAGCAAAATGAAAAACCACATACTGTATCTCGTGTGTCTGGCTAATGAAACTGGTAGGACAAACCTTGTGTGATTAGGAACAGGGACGGATTGGCTTAGGTCTAGTTCATCTTACGGACTGCAAAAAGAATCAGCTGTCACTTGTGCCATGCAGCAGATGGACAGTTTGCATCCGATTTACATGCAGGCGCCAAAGCCTTTAGAAGCTTTGGCAGCCCACTTGCCATCAGGCAGCAGACTTTGATGTCCTGCAGATGGTTCCAGCAGCCATCTTGCGCTCGCGGTGCGCGGCGCTGTTGTGCCTCCTCGCCGGCGCCGGCCCTCTCGCTCCGGTGCCTCTGGAGCTGCCGCAGTGCGTGGTGCCCACCCAAGGCTCAGCACCCTTTGGCCGCTGCCTAGGCACAGTTGCATTTTCATTTCAATACAAAGCTCCGCTGTGCTTTGCTTTTATGGCAACTGCGTGCTCGCACCCACATTAAAAATCCTAACAGTGCCTACTGCAAGCTGTCCCCCCTCTCTCTGCACTGAGTTTTGCTGTGCTTCGCATTCCCTACCTAGAACCCCGACAAATCCACCACCCCCGCTCCTCCAACGATAATAGCATAATTTCAGAACAACCGCTGATCCAATTTCTCTATGAATTTAGCTCACCAATGCAGCTTTGCCTTAGCATGGTTCAACCCGTCCTAGGTAATGACACGGAACAAAGAGTTTTCTTCATGGTGGTCAGGCTAATCTTGCTCCATGAATAGCCCAGAGTAATCTATCAGCAGTGGAAAGCTGTGGCTGGAGGTCTTCCAAAACCAGCTCTTTCACATTTGGTAGGAGCAGTTAGGAATTCTGACTGGCACTATTAGTCGGGAGCCATGTCATCATGCTACAGAAGGGACTGCAGTTGTCCCCACTAGGTAGGATCAGCCCAGCACACACATTTTTCCATCCCTTGAGTATTACTGGAAGTTCAGCAAAAAGTCTCTGATGAGGCTTTAACAACCAAGCTAGAAGAGGCAAATTCAGTAATTGTGATTTCCAGACAGTCGTAAGTAATAGAAAATAGTGGTGGGGGGGAGGAGGGGGGTTGTGGGCTGGGGAGAAAAATATACATCCATATCTACACACACACACACACACACACACACGCACATACACACACACACACACTCGTATAAATTTTCAATTAATGTGGACTGGTTACAGCCAGCAAACAAGAAGAAAAAAAATAAACAGTTAATTAGAGCTTTTGGAATCATTGTTATATATACAGTGCATCATTTGCAGGTGCTACAAAAGTGAAAAATAACCATTATAATTACTAGTATTCAAAGATTCATATTTTCCCCATGTAATTGATTTAGGATTATCAGTTTTCTTGTAGTTATACAAAAGGCCTGTCAAGGTGTTTCCACACGTGTTTGGCTCATGCATGTTCCAAAAACAAGTCAAAATGCCATTGTATTTTACACGGCAGAGTTAAAGTGACTCTGAAAAATAGGCCAGGTTTTACCTGGATCATTATCTCAGTTAAATTATCTTACATATGTTTTAATTTTTTTTTGTTCATACTTTCTTCATCTTTTTTTCTCCTCTCTCTTTCTTTTTTGTTAAAATGCATCTGTGTTTGTTGACTGCCCCAGATTATATCTAAGTGAGGAGTGGGAGTACTTGCACCTGGTACAGTATATGTAGCTTAACAATACATATCATTACATTATTTACAGCTCATTTTATGTTATTCAATAGTAAACTGCAGATTAACCCTTTGAGAGCCTGGCTGGTGCTACTCAGCGAGGCAGAGGAGCTCGGTGTTTTTCAGGGCTGTGGGAGTACATCTATAACTGCATTCATAAAGATGGCAGTGTGCTCATTATAACTGAGATCACCACCAGAGCCAGCTAATTCCTCTCCCAGGAAATCTCATCCGTAATCACATTCCTTACCACACCATGCTTGTACTTCTGCTGATAACACAGGTTATAAAAGGGACTCACTCAGTGCTGGAGTCAATTAATGAACAGGCTTTTTAACCTCCTTTATTGGAGTACATTTGGCACCAAAGGGACCCGATGTTGTGCTGCTGGCAGGAAAAGGGCCCAAGGAATGCCATTTCAGGATGTTTCAGGCCTGTGTCCAGTTCCCCGAAATGGACATCACGACTGACCTCATTTGGCACTGACTCAGCAGCCTCAGCACCCACAGGAGAGGAGACAGCACTCAGATAAAGCCTGAAGAAACACTTTTCCCACTGTCCAGGGAGGAAAAGTTATCTCTGACCAAAGGACTGGTGGATTCAGGCATCACCTTCACTTCTCCTGCATCTGGAAAAGGCCATGAGTCACAAACTGTAATTGTGTTTGCATTTGTGGAGTGGTTTGGTGTTTTTTGTCCAGACGAGAGAGGAAGAAAGGGAGGGAAGTTGCACAAAAGCAGACAATATAAAAGAGGAAATGAAAATGGCAGGATCTGGGGTGACAGACATCGGGATAGGGAAGCTTGAATACACAGTGCCATATAAAACCTTTCCCTCTATTTTCACAATGTTCAGCGTGGTCATGCTAGGCAGAGAAATGCACAAACTGGCCTTTCCTTTCTCCAGCAATTCGTTTGGCATACAACACACGTATCTGTCAAAATGTTGTGTATGCCATGCAGTGCTAAGATAATTCTTCTGTGGTAAGCACCGAAGTAGGAAGGGGCTCCTGCATCATAACGCTCCTATTCCTAACCTTTAAATACTCATCAATATCTCTGTTGCTGAATTAATCAGTCTCAAGATTATCAGCAATTTAGTTGCATTTTGTTGGTAATTAGCTTGATAAATTAGCATCTGCAATATAAAACTTGACATCTTATTGTTCCCTCAGTTTTATGGTACTTCTGGAAAAAAATAAAAAACAACCAAACAAACCAACCAAACAGCAGTTTATTTAAAAAAATGATCATTTCTATTACAATAAAGACAGATACCAAAACCAAAGTTTGACAAGCTTAGTAGCTGACAGAAACAAGCTCCATTGATATCCACTGGGCAAAATATCAAAGATGTATAGCTCATAATACAAACTTCAAAAGTATGTTTTAAAAAATAAAATTTGAATCCGTTCACTGTGGGCAGCTGCTTCTTGTAAGTAAAATAAAATAAATGTTCAGTGAATTAATTTTCCACATTTTCTGTAGAAAGACAGACAAATAAACTTTGAAATATGAGGGAATTGAAAATTAATAGGAAATAAATTTATTTATTCCAGCAAGTCCCACAAAGCTATTTGAATTTTCTCAAAACAGGTAAAAAAACCAAACCTTTTCTTCTTACCCCACCTTTCTGTTCTGGGCCATATTGCTAGATCTTGGGGACACCCCATTGTGCAGGACATTGATGTCTGTTTTCTGTTTTCTTGTTTTGGTGGCAATCAAGCAGCAACCAAAGGCAAGCCCATACTCCCATCTCCTCCTTTTCATGATGAAAGGAAAGAGTGGGTAGGTATCTTTTTCAGGAAAAAAAAAAAGCTTTAAAATACAGCAATTTACCAGTACAGATGTGGTATTATAAACTGAAAATTCCTCAGCATTTTGCCTTAGCCATTATTCCTGGTGTAGAAAACTGTGCTAATAGAAACATTCCTATTAATCTGAATTTGAGATATTTCATACAATGTATATTACCTTTCTGCTGCCTGCAACCTTCTGCCAGGTTTTTTTTCCCCCCTTTTTTAGGAGGTGCTTTGAGAGGAATATACCATGAGAACAATACACAGCTGCTGCTGTATAGAGATATCTAATTGTCAATATTGTGGAATTTCTACAGCTTATTACTTGCATTCAGTCTAATTCTGGGCAAATTGCCAGTCACTTCAGGGACATTCAAGTGAGCCATATTACACGTGGTACGGCATCACAGCTTTAAGATACCCGGCTGTTTTGCCTCTGGCCAGGGAATGTTTGTACCAATGCTACTGAGTGAAGGGGGGTAACTACAAATAAAATAAAATTTGTATTTTTTCAAGTGGGCTGCATTTCAAGCCCAGATGTTAGTAATGAAAGATTCAATTTAAGGATTTAAATTACAAATAAATAAAGTATGAAACAGATGTGATTTTTAAGGAAGTTCAAATTATCCAGGAAGAAAAATATCTCTGTGCATGACAAAGTAATAGGGATTGTCTTGAGAGTCTGTTGAAAACAATCTGCTGTGCTAGATACACCCTAAGGACAGGATTGGTTTGGAATGGGAAGGACTGGTGGAGCTTGTCATTAAACAAAAATTGTGTTTAATAAAACTTTATAACCGTGATTAATCCTATGAGGCCCTAAAGGAGTTTGCAGTTTCTGATAAACACATTTTCCTTGTTTGCAATGGTAATGATATTTTGAAGTGAATGGAATCTGAACAAAAAACTCTAAGGGTAAAAAAGGACTTGTCAGGTACCACCTATGAAGAAATTACCATGGCACAAAAGAAAGAAGGGCCACCCACAAGGGAAACCTTAGATTATATGTTTGAAAGAAGGGGGGGAAAGTATGGGTTGATACAGGTCTCTTTTTACAGTGGTTTGATCAGCACAGAATTGCCTATAAAACCCGCAGAAATTATTTGAGGCCATCACGCATGTGGAGATTAGAGTTCCACATGCACGATGCAGGTGCTCACTGGCAAAAGAATTAAGTACTGGAGCTGCTGCAGTAATTTTAATCCATGTGTATGCAGAGAGCAGGGAACATCACCCAGTGTGGTTGCTTTGCTGACCAGCACAAAGTCCCAGGGCTGCATATTTAAAAAGTCACATTTTGCAAGGAGAGCATTCAAGCAGTAGCTATTGATGGTGATGATGATTAAAGATCTAATTCATCTAGGTGTTGAAGAACACACCTGGGTTTAAGCAGTGAGAGACATGCACCTCCTTATGCTGCATGGACTTGGCCTGAAGAGGAGTCCTTGCATACCTTGTCACCAGAAAAATAATTTTTAAGGGCTCTGCAAGAGATTAAGAAAACTGTATGCAAAGATAGAAGGATTGAATAGCACATTACAGAAACAAATATAGAAATATTTGCTATTCACCCTAAAGGGTGTGGTATAGAATCCTTACACAATGGTGTGAAGGTAGATCAGGTCAGAATACCTGCAGTAATGATGTTAAGCATTACCTGTCTTTTACCTGAGTTTATTTTGAGAGGTCATCTCTAGTAAGAAGATTCCTTCTTATTATATGTGCTACTATTAAATTCTGTATGTGCTACTTACCAGCCCTAGAATGAGTGTTCCATGTCCCTTGCAAAAAAACCCAAAAACCAACCAAACCAAAAATCCAATAGAAACAAACAGCTTCCTCTGATATGAATACTCTAGTTCTTCCCCAAATTGTCAGAAGCCTTTCCTATTTGTCTTCATGTGGGACAAAGCCATGTTTAGAAGTGTTCTCTTCAGCTGGGAAGTGTTTGCGTTTCTTTTTAATAAGAGAGAATAAATGCTTTCAAGCTACACTAAGGCTTGGTTTTTTTTCTTTTTTTTTTTTTTTTTAATTAGCCTATTTATTTTCCTGAGTTTTATTCTATAGGGGTTATATTTGCTTGAGACCTTTTGCTTCTAGTTTCCTTGCCTGGCTTATATCTGAGTTTAATATCAAAAGCACAGCTTTGCTACCTCCTTGCTCTTTGTGACGAATTTTTCATTTCCTACATCATTCACAACTTCTTGCTGTAATTTCATATGGCCTGTATAGTACTACATATATCTGGACCATAAACAGAGACAAAATCAGGTTGAGCTTTTATGAAAATGCGTCCTATTAAAGTGCAAATTTCTTTGCACCACCATATCACAAGCAGCTTTCACAGGAAAAGAAAAGAGTATCAATCCAGTGTCGGCACATGGGTGGCTCAAATGGCCCAGAAGGCCTTTACAATCTCCAGATTCTATGATTCCATAAAGATACGGTGCTTCAAGGCAAAGCAAGGAATACTTTTTTATATCAATTGTCAAATATTTCAGGTACTTCTATTACTAAGCATAACATAAAAACATGAAAAGCAAAACTGGGTTGTAGGGTGGGAAGAAAGCAGAGCACTTAATTGCATACACTGTTACTTTCTAGATTAACAAGCAAATGTCTTTTTGAAGAGCTGCTGGGGCACTTTATGTAGATATGTTGGTGTCTTCTCTTCATAGAGAAAAAGCTTTTGTTTGTGAAGCACAGAAGTCCACACTCAAAGAAACAAAAAAGAAAGACAACTAAACCAAAACCAGCCAACAACAGATTTGTATTCCCTTCTGGCACAGTCCTCATTAACTTGCTGTGGAAATGAAGGAACCTCAGCACCTTTCAAAAACACATTCTCTTAGGGTTCATCTCCATAAACTGTGTGCACCTCTAGCTGGCTTACACAAGGAATCCTAACATATAAAACAAATCTGGTAGCATCTCCCTGTCAAAACCTGTTAATGCTTCCTTCATAGCAACACACTCATAGAAAAGCATTAGATCCTGAAGCAGTCACATCTTTAAGGTGGCATTCATGTTCTTCTGGGACTGTCTGGAACCAGGGCCCAGAGGAGACCTTGGGGTGTGCTCAAAGATAAATTTATTTTTGTACATCATGCCTTTATTGGTCATCTGATTTTTTTTTGCTTCATTTTTCAAGATATATTACCTTTAATTCTAATTTTATTGTAGTGGCTAGTGCTGAATTGTATTTTTCCCCCTTCAGATTCTAAGGTAATCATTTGAGGACTTATCTTCCAGTTAAATGAATTCCATACTGACAGCATTACTTTACAATAGGAAAACAAGTAGAATAACAATTTATCATTTTTTTGTATGGCTGTGTACAGAACAGTGGCTCTGTTTCTTGTATTATTATTACAGCAGCAATTAAAAGTGCCAGGCAGGGACCAGTTCCCACTGCATTATGTGCTATTTAAACATAAAGTTCAGCCTCTCTAATAAGTTTACAGTCTCTCTTACTCAGTTCCAGACTTCCCTGCCCTCACAAACACATTGGCTTCTTGCTATATCATCTTCAAAGGGTGACCTGAGGATGCCCTTGATACCAGGCTTGTCTGCCATGACGACCCAGACAGTAAATACTGTCTGTTCCTGGGCTCCAGGGCAGGCAGAACACCCCCCACCCCACAGAGCCTGGCAGCAGGAGCACAGAGCCCACAGACTGCCTGAGAGGCCACCAAGATATGGGCTGCAACATCACCTGTAGTCATGACTCTGGAAATGCCCTTCCACCCCAAAATTTCAGCAGAGGATTGTCTGCCTCTAGTTACAACTCCACCATGGGGAAAAGATGATGCTCTTTCCCATATTTTATAATCCATACCCAAGGACCTCATCACACAGCTTAACATATCCTTTTCTATGGTCTTTTAAGCACAAGTGCACATCTGCAGAAATATTTCTAAAGCTATATGTAAAGTTTAATGTATAGTGCATAAATAACAGATGCACAAGTGCATCTTGAGATGAACAAATTCTGTGAACATATTCATAATTAGAGATTATAACACATTGCAGACTTCAGGAAAGATATTTTCTATGAGGAATTACAGGCATCAATGCATTGCAGAGTGAGGGGTTGGATTTAGATCATGAATCTCTTTTTCCAATTTATAAAGCTGCCAAAGTTGACACAAGAGTAGGTAAATTAATTGATGGGCCTCATGCTATGAAGGTGTAGGTTTAAAATGTAAGCCTCGATATGCCACACATCCTGCCGAGCCTGAGGAATGTGAGGCTCCCTGTGGGTTAGCTCATCACAGGGATGAGAGAAGCCCTGTGAGCCAGACCATTTTGCCTGTGGGGTTTGGAGACTTCCCTGCTCTGGGTTTATTCCCCTCTGGTGCATTGCCTGCCTGGTGCTGAGAGTTGGTGTGCACCCACCAGCACAGCTCCAGGGGCTCACCACGCTTTGGGACCCTGGCTAATGCCTCTGTACACACCGCCAACCCATGTGGAGCTGCCAGCCTTCCCAGAGCTCATTCTGGATTGCTTACACTAACCTCCATTGCACCCCCTGGGCCCGCCCTTCTACTTGCTTTGCATGGACAGGTTAAAGCACTAATACAAGTGCTGCAGGTCAGCACAGCGTGGGAGAGCCTGCATGTTTTCGCTAATACCACACCTGATCTATGGGTTAAAAAGACCACTTTGGCTTCCAAGGACCTCAACCTGACACCTTTCATGAGCACTAAATCCACTTCTGAAAAATGGAATCCCTCAATGGAATTAAAGCCTCATAATACAGTTGTCTGTTATTTATTCTATATTTAATAATCCTTCTCTATGACACACATTGGAGATATAGGAGATGCTCTCATAAACTTTTTAAAATAAACTCATTTCTTTCCCAGGAGGTTCCACCTGACATAAGCCATTACTGAAGACTGACAGGAAAGTGTGCTGGTAGCCAAGACATGCTTTAAGACAAGAAGAAGATACTTAAATGATTTATTTGTGGTAAGGCATTTGAGAAGCTGTTTGGCCTGTACAGAAAGGAGTGGGGGTACTCTACCTCAAAACTGAGGCAACAATTTGGGGGAAAAAATTGAAATGCAGAACTTGTCAATTTATTTCAAGCATTAGTTATTGAAACAGTGTTTGCTTTTTCACAACTATTAGACAGTTATCACTGGTTTCAAACCAGCAAGTAGGAAAAGAAAAGGACTATGAAGACCCCTTGGGAACCCTCCTCTCCCAGGAAGGGGAAGGGAGTTGTTTTGATTGCCCAGTGTGTAGTAGGAGGCTGACAGCTGATCATGTTGAATCATTTCAAAGTTCAATGCAAAGTCAACAGAAGTACAGAGGCAAGAAGCCAGGGAATCCTCCCAGGAATCTAGATTGCAGGAAATAAACCCCAAATCAATGCATCGTCAAGGATGCCTATCAGCAGACCACTAAAAAACACCCAGCTCTCTTCTACAGTTGAAGAAAAATGCTGGTGTTACCTCTCCTAAACAGAGCAACAGTTTTCCTCCCAGAGCTACTGGTTTGGTTTGGGGAAGGATTTTGTTCCAGGTCTGTACCCGATTAGATTGTAAATCATGAAGAAAAAGATTCCCCAAGCACTCTTCCAGAATGGGCAAGAGCCAGCTGAAGGCTCAGAAAAATCTTTCCACCATGTATGCAAAGATGGAAGCGTGGATACAATGATTTCTTTTCTTCTGATTTGCAAGTGGCTAAACACCAAACAACAACAGACATAAAGCAGCAAAAGTAAGATTTAAAATACTGGCAATTTTTAATGCCCATAAGCAAACTTTCCCTCTAATATTAGAAAAATAGCCTTTACTGAGAGGATAAATCTCTCATTTTTCACACCAAACAATTTTTTCAACCTATTTTTAAGGAAGGGGAAAGAGATGGGATATGGAAAGGTGCATGAGCCAGGCTGTGCAGTAGAGGCTGCTTGCAGATTTAATTGTACTGAGAGCTGCTGCCTCTCTTTATGTCTGCTAGATTTAAACCACCTTACACTACTAACAGATCCAAGGCAGCAAAGCACATCAACATGTGCTGAGCTCCAACTCATTCAGATTACTCACACGCCTAACAAAAATCATGTGCTCATGTGTTTTTCTGTTCTTCTCACCACACAACCAGAAGCAATTTAGAAATGTTTTCACTCTGGAATGAAATTAAGAATTTGGGAGTAATCAGCAGAGGCTTTTTCTAAAAAACCTTAATTTCTTTGTGTCTCTGCAACTTGACATTCTGCTGTTTCTGCCATTTACATCTTGTTAATGCTGGGCAGGTGTTTTCCAGTGCAGGATTTTCCATTTGCAGGATGTCAGAGGGACACACATAGGACAGTGGGATTCTTGGAAGCTGCAAGGGACTGGCAGCCTCTGAAGCTGCATGAGAAACAGCACGATGTCAAAATTTACTCTTCAAAATATTTTAAGGTTCAGATGTTGCATCACGTACTTGGCTAAATTAAATTTCCCGGCAACTGTTTCCTTAAGCAAACATTTGCTTTCAAACCAATCCCAGATTTTTTTATTTTTTATTTCCCCCCTCAATATAATATCTGATTCAGCAGATTTTAAATACTCAATATATCTTTAAATGCCAATGCACAACAAGTATAGCAGGTGTTTAATTGTGGTTTAAATATCCACATTTTTCACATTTTACAATCACAATTAAAATTAAGCAATAACACCAAAGGAGTTCCGGTATGCAGCAATAATACTTACCCATATAGTGAAATTGATAAGGATCCAGATATAATGATGCCCATTGTAGTAACCCTGTGGTGACTGATTGCTATTCTGCTGTTAGCAAACAACTAAGAAATACTTTATTTTTTTCAGAATTATCAATTTGTTTCTAGGGTATGAGAACAATGAAAACCTTGAGGGAGAAAGCAATAGTTAGTGAGGTATTAAAACAGTTCTATAACTAATAAAAACACTAAATCAAGTTAGATATGCAGCAGTGTGTCATTTCTATTTTAATAAAAAAGTACATTATTCTCTCCTCAAAATTACAAAATTTTATTTTTTTTAGTCATTGCCAGCATAATCGGAAAGTTTAAAAAACTCATAAATCTACAGTTTCTGAAAGTGTCATTTATGTGATTTCTATTCTTTAAAAAGACTGAGTATAGCACATGTATTCATAAAATAATCTTTTTGAAAACTTATTTGCATCATTGCTTAGATTTTTTTTAAGGGGAGAGAAAGGGGAATTTCAGATTAAAAAAATGTTAGTGTTTCCTAATGTCTCCATACATGAGTGATCTGTGAAACACATTCGTAGGAGCTATGTCTCCTACACATATTGTACTAGATAACAAAATAAATCTAATGGATTCATACTGCTCCCAAAATCCTGTGGTATGGGAAAACCAACAGACAAACTGAGCTTTTCTAATGCAGAGACCTAAGTAATAAAATTCACCATTCAAGGAATAATTGATGGTATCATCACAAATTAACATGAAAAAGATCATATTCCTCATCTCCCAAAAATGCAGAGCAAGAGAGAAGTGACTGTCACATGGCTGGAATGGTATTCTTATAATTTGGGTGATCTGAAATTTATTGCTTATTAATATTTAATAACTCAATCCCATAGTTCTCGCTCAAGTAATTTTCCCATAGAGGTCCATAACATGTACAGATATATAGACACAAAATTCAACATACACTTAGGAACAGTGATAAATAACCCTTGGTATTGGTACCATTCTGGTGAGAAGGGCCAGAGGGAAGTGGCAGCTGCCGTTAAAGATGATCACTTACTTGAGAAAAGGAAAATTTGAGATTTCTTGACAATGGCATTCCTTCCACACATGCAGAAGCAAGCACACCACGACACTTCAAGATTCATTTTCTGCTCTGCCAACTGTGCCACCAATAATATTAATTATTTTGTGCACCTGGGAGACCTGCAGCTTTATGGAAAATTAAACCTGGATGGAGTCATATTGCCCACTCTTCCCTTTCTTCCTGAAATTAGAGGGAAAACCTGAGATTTTCCAGGACAAGGTGAATAAAATGGTGACCAGTACACTGCTGCATTCCCATCCCACCTCAACTCTCCTGGACATACAGGGATAGTGCTAATCAAGAGTATATAAAAGGATAAGAGTATCTGGACCTGTTCAGCTAAAATGTGGATGCTCAGTCAATTCACCTTCCTTCTTCAAGCCCTTTCTGATGACAATGTTTCACTTTATAAAAATACCAAGGCAATCTAGGGGGAAGAAACTGAATTTCTTTCATTTTATTAAAAAAAAAATAAAAAAAAAACAACACAGCCATCTAGGAGGGAGAAGAATTTTGACAGTCTTAAAAGTATATTTTTGTTGACAGTGTAAGTACAGCCGGCCCTCTATGGCTCACAGCTCCTTGGATTTGGACGTTGAAAACATTCCTGAGATGTTAACATTTGATCCGAGTCAAGAAAATGTTTACATTTCCAAAATTCTAGTTGAATGGAAGCATGGTTTCTTGCCCAGGTCTAGCAGATTAGCCTGCTCCCAAAATAAAGCATTGGTGAGAAGCTAATGTGGTTTAATTCCCATTGAAAGAAAAATTCCCATTGAAAGAAAAAAAATTATTTTTAAATCTCTTTCCTACAGATGTACTATCTGGAGAAGGTCATGGAGGAGAGAGAAAGAATGGAAAGGAACAAGATACAGAAAGGCTGTTGTGTAGAAGACTCCAAATTTTGATGAGAATACATGCTAAGGATGTGGTGAGCTACACAAGAAATGAGCGGGTGGGAAAGAATTCTCTGACATTGGTTGGCTGATGTGTGGCCATCGTATAAATAGGTTGTGATTAAGAGGCAGTTCTCATCACAAAAAGTTTACAGTCTAAATAATTCAAGCACACAAAGAACCAAAGGAAGAAAAACACAATTTGGGGAAGGGAAACCCAGGTACTTTGGTACCACTGTACTCTGTGTCCTTCTTATCTGACCCACTGAGCCTTTTCTTACAAATGCATTTTTGATGTGCTTGACAAAATGCATTCACTTCATGCAGTTGGCAGACTTAGTTGTTGCATCAAAAATAGTTAATGGCATGTATCAGCATTTTTATATTTCTTTCCTTGTGCAAGTATTTAATAACAGGGAAATAGCAAACAACAGCTGTGTAAAGGGAAAAGCAGTATAAATGAATGCTCATCCTGCATCACAGGGAATGATAGAAGCCTAAGATTCAGACTGGGAAATTCCCCCAGCTTGCAGCCAGGTGCTTTTGTGAACCACTCAAAACTAGTCAGGAGAAATCTGTTTGCCACTCAAGACTGGTCAGGAGAAATCTGAGGGGTGTTACTGTTCACAGGTACCTTGTGCACATATGAGATCATATAAGGAAAGCACGAGTATGCCTGTATGTAGCAAAGACAACAAAAACCTTAAAAATTGAGAGATCTAAACAAATCAGAGACACTAAACAGACCCCACTGAGACAAAAATAATCAGAAGGTCTGCATGCAGGACAGGATGTTGAGAATGACTCCAGCTCTACTGGAACCAAACTGCCCCTGACATCCCTGAAGACGAGGGCTTTTGCCCAGCTGGGAAAGTCTGACTTGCATTGCCTTTGCCTTTGGTGGCAATACTGAGCCTCATTTTAGGAGAGTTGTGGATAAAGAGGGTTTTTTTTCTCTCTCTCTCTAGGCTTCCTTGATCTGATCATGACGCAAAAAACCTAATTACAGCAATTAATACAGAATTAGAATAGTTTCATGCTAACTCTGTGAGTAGCTTTCTAGCAGCAGATTGCTTAGAGATACAGGGTTTGAAGCAAACTCTAAAGCTCTTATTTTCCTGATTACAGCTGTTGAAAAACTAACATGTTGGTCCTCAGAATGAAGAGAGAAAGATGACTATGAAGCCCGTGTGAGTATATTATTCTGCAAAGTGCAGCAATACATTAATATAGACAGAGGCTTACAAAAGAACTAAGGAATGTGCTCAGAAGCCAAAACCCTTTTCATTCTCTCAGGCTCTTTACTACTTTTTTGTGCCAGAAAATTATGCCTACCTGGTTATTTCCCTTTAACGTCACCAGAGAGATAGACTAATCTAAATGTGAAAACAAAAGAGGGAGATGTAAAGGAAAGGAGTCAGCTGCAAATGTTCTTCAGTAACTTAAAACAATGTTAGGCAAAATCCAACTAGTGCAGAGAATGTTGCACATGATAACAGCACGACCTCAAATGACTCGCTCTCCATTTAAACTTCAACATCTAGGCCTCTACAGGAATTAGCATACACATTCTGGACACTCATTACCCATGCTTGGTTTTGTATAGCACACAAAAAAAAGGCAAGAGAAAGAAAGTGTAAACCCTTGCCAGCGTATTGTTTGCTGGCAATAGCAAGCAAACTGAATACTGAGCAGTCATGCTTCATCCAACAAGCATAACTGCTAGCCAAATGCAGGCTTACAATTGTTTGGATGAAAAAGAGACTACCATCCATTCACCTCTGTATTAAGGATTTGATGAACTGTGCTGCAGCAAGCTAGGAATCAATCTTTTGGAAAGAACTGATATGAACATTTACTACAGGATGTGGCAAAGAGTATGAACTTGTCACATACACAATTTCCAAGAGGAAATAGCTATAAACATCACATTCTATGGCTCCTATTGACAGGGATCAAAAAAATATCCCAAACAGCTTCATCACTAGGAAGCATATGTGACCCCTAAAAGACATCAACTTCAGTTCTCTTTTCTTTTCTCAATGCTTTAAGATACAGGATCTAGGCTTACTTCTGTGGCAGCTTAATCCCTTCCTCTCCCTCCTCAGTGCAGGGAATCCTCCTCTACTGCTTCAGGGGAAATGCAAGGAATGGGCTTGCACCTTCTTCCTCCAGTTAGTGCAGTTTTAAAACACTACACCAAAACAGTACCTTTTCATGGTAGTATGCACTGTTTCAGCTCAAATGTCCACCCAGGGCTGCAGTAACAGCACCTCTGAAAGGGGGAGTCAGTGCAGCACAAAAATGGATTAAGCTGGAAAAAGAAAGCTGGAAACAGCCCCTGTTTCTATAACCAGTCCAAGAAATAGAGAAAGAGATGAAGTTCCTTGCAAGAGGTGATTGGGAACACACTGTTGAAAGAAAAATAGGGTGAAGGAAAATTTCCTCTGTTGTGGCAGTGTAACTTTTAGGACCATGACCTGGACTGAACTGTTGTGGTACACCAGCAAGTTTGTATTTGGTGTGAAATTGCATTATATGTTCAAAGCACTCTGCATGTATAATTTGTAAAAAAATCCTTAAGATAATGTCAGAATCCCTGTAACTTAGAATAATACAACCTGTCAAGGGAAGAGATGTGTCCACAGGAAAAAAAATTCTTTGTGTGCAATCAGAAAATTTATGATACTAAGAAACCCTCTTAAACAAATAACCATTAATGGAACAAACCTGTTAAAATAAGTATTTTTCCATGCTCAAATGTTACATGTTTAATAAATTTTTACTGTATTAGCACAGAAATGCACTTACACTTTCCATAGCTAATCTTGAAGGAACACACATTAACATACTGTATTTCTCTGCTGTATTAATGGACATTACAACTAAGACAGTATTATTCTCATTATGAACCTAATAACTAACACATGATCACAAAGCATTACTATGTTAACACTTTCCTTCAGAAATGTGAAATGAATAACACCTCTGTTCAGATGGTTATTAAAAAGATTTTTCCCTATTAGAAGACAAAACCCCATACAGCCTTTTCTAAGAATACTTCACAATGCTTAGAACATACCTGACATCCAGTATCCATAGTGTTAGTCACCACTGCATGTGAATTTGTTGAGGAATCAGGGATTGGGTATTAAAATGAGAGTACCAACATATTTCCCATTTAAAAAAAAAAAGAAAGAAAGAAAAATAAAAAAAAACACCCACCGAACTACAATGCCCAATAGGCGGCAAAACTCCCAAAGTTCATGAAATGGCCCCAGGACTGGTTTTGGTTTCATAGACTCAGCATGAATACAAATGGAGTAGATGGGTGTTTACTGGAATTCAAGAAACAGATCACCATTTTTTCTGGTAATGTCTAAACATTGAATACTGGAGTTTGTTCTGTACTTGGCCTGATAAGCATTGAGAGACCCAACCTGAGTCTACAGCTCCACTTGCTTCACGAAACACACGGAGTAATATCTTCACTTGCACTGACCTGCCAACCAGTCTGCTACATCTTCACTGGTCAGATTAAATGCTTTGCAGTCCTCATGCTCCACTTAAATGTCCCACTTCACACATTTCAAGTCCTCATGGCACTTGTTATCCATCCTTATCTTAAATAGCTGTTGTCATCTTCTTCCTACTTCTGGTATCTCCTTGTCATCTCTATATTTTCTTTTTGCTCCCCCTGCTTTTTTTCTATGAACATACATAACCATATCCACAGGCTCTAAATAACATCAGTGGTTGTTGGTGACCTGGTGTTGACAGCATAACTCACAGTTTTGCTCTTTTTTCCACCTGGCAGCAGTAATCAGAGGAAATATTCCTTCCTCACCCCAAATGTTTATCTTTACTGGCTCTGTTATCACCTTGGAACAAGAGAATGCACATGGCTCCTGCTGCACCTTCCCAACTTTCCTGCTTGCAAACCAGTGTTGGTGTTAATCTTTTGCCCTACTTTTTATCAATGTTACACCTTTCCCCTTTATACTCTTCAAACACTATCAATAAGTTTCGGAGTCTGTGAGTCTCGATCGCTTTCCAGCAAGCTCTAAAGAGGCAAGCAATGAAGGAAGAGAAAAACAGAAATGGCCATAGATGCAAAATTACTTTCTTTCAAAGAGTTCATACATCTAATTGTATGAGTTAGGTATGCTTTCCAAGATCAAATCCTTTGAAGTGCTATTCAGGAAAATGTCTGGACTGCAGTAATGGACAACCCTTTGCATAGCATCTCAGGAATTATGGGACTAGAGCAAGAACTAACATCAAGACAGCACAGAAAATACCATAATATCTTATCTCAGGCCCACACAGGGCAGATGTCTCATGCAGATGACATTGTACAGGTACTCATCCATCAAAGAATGATTTCAGAAGTTGTCTAAAGACAGCTGCTAATATCTCAATAGGCATGCTAAGGCACAGTTTTAAAGGAATTTCTAGGCAGTGACACAGCTGGTATTTTTGTCAGTGGCAGCAGCTCTAGGTAGGCCAGGTTGAATTGGAAGCCATGGTGAATTAGGTCCCCATGCTTTAGAAACTCTCGCCTTTTCTTGGTCATGTAAAATATACCACATGATAGAGGATTGTTATCAACGCAGAGAAGCCTGCTTCTCTGGCATTGATACTACAAGTATCTGATGACATCCCAAGTAACCCTGAAGAATATTCCTATATCCGTCACACTAGATGAACCTTGTCTGCCTTAGCTGTTCCCAGACTAAAGCTCTTTTCTCTTTCCAGTTTACCTTTTTCCTAAGTGTTTCTTATTGTCACTACGAGGCATAGGCACCACAGTGAATGACGATACTGGCTAAAGAGAGCTAACAGAAGAATTTTTTCCCAAAGGAAATACAACAATATTTGTATAAATATGCAAGCTACTGAACACTATCCTAGTGAAACAACTTTCCAATTTGTGACACTGTCCAAACACAGGGAGATGGTGTAGGAGCCAATAAAGAGCTTCCAATACTGAGCACTGAGATCTCAGCTGACACATGAATGGTTAACAGAATGTGCCACTGCCAATCTACAGCAGGTTATGGCTGGAGATGGCTCAAAAAAAGTTTAAAAGCTTCCACTAATGTGTTGGTTGTGTTTGCCCAGTAGAAGAGAGAAAGAAAGGAGATAAGAGCGGGAGAGAAAGGAAATTGCTCTTACTTGTCTTCTCTTTTGAACCTGCTTACAAAAGACAGCAGGATTACACCTGCCCCAACTCCCTTCTGACACTCAGTGGTGTGGGGGTAAAAACATCATTGAAATTGCTACATTTTTTAATTCCCCACAATTTTTTTAAATTTCATGCTTTATTCTGACATTTCACCTCCCTTAAACTAAGTAACTTCTGTCTTTTTTTTCAAGGCATGGAGAATCAGAAGTCCTGAAAAGTTTTTCCTCTGCTTCTTAATGTCTAGATGTTCCTGTCCTGCCTCCTCTCCAACATGCTGTTATCCACTATTCCCAGGCTATAGAAGAAATAAATCTAAAAAAAAAAAACCACCTTCAAAATCTGGATCTTTTCCTTCCACTGCAAAGTAATGTTTCTGAAGTATCTTTCTCATGGAGTACAGATCCTTTAAATACAACAGGTGTGTATTGGTGGGATATGAGTTCAGCTGGTGCAGTTGCAATATCTTTGCTGAGGGGCTGAGGCAGTAATGCCAACATCTGCCAGGAGTGGATGGCTGATCCCGCCATAGTCCCACTCAAAATATCATCATCCACATATGTCTTACTACTTATATCAGAATTATGTAGTTACACAACACTGTCCATGAAAAAAACAGGAATGTACAGATAATTTAACTGCAGAAAACAACTCAGAATTAATAATCAAGTAAACTATGTGGAAGGTAAAAAAAGGAAATAACTAAGAACCAGAATAGATTTATTAAGAAAAAATCATGTCAGACCAGACTAATTTCCTTCTGTGAAAAGAAAACAGTGGACACAGGTAGGGAAAAGTAGTCAAAGCTCTGTATATTGATTTTAATAAGTATTTGACAAACTTTAATTGGAATTCCTCATATGCAGACCCAGCAAAGACATATTTCAAAACTACTGTGAAGTGGTTATGAAACTGTTAAAAAAAAACTCACTGAGGAGAATCATAATCTGCTTTAATAAAGCATTACCTGCTTTATTCCCATAGTGGAGGAATGGGATCTCACAGAGAGCTTTCTTGAACCCAATATAACTTCCTACTTCCACTAATATTTTGGAACCTGCTGGTCACAACATTCTTACGGCTCTAGTAAGCACATTAAAAGACAGCCCTGGAACTCAAAACCTCCTTTAGAAGCTGGAGAAATTTTGTAAAAGAAATCAAAACAAAGACACACAAGAAGACAATCGTCTGCATTCAGAAGAGGGAGAAGAAGCAGCTGAGAGAAGCTTTTAAGAAAAGGGTTCAGAGGCACATGGTAAACGCAAGCCGTAAATTCTGTGTTATTGTGAAAAAGTCAGGAAATAAACTGGCATGTGTAAATGGAAACAGGTATCTACATGTCAACACGTGCCTTGATGCAGCCCTTCTGCTCTACTGATGCCTGTGAAGACTGCAGGTAGAATTCAACTCTGATAGCAATGAGATCTCAGTTTTGCAAAGCATACTTCAAGAAAGATGTGAGATATACAAGACTTCCTCCAACAACAATAAAGTGAAAACTTATTCCTTTAAGAGAGACTGCAACAACTGGGATAATTTATTTGTGTATGAAAATAAACAGATGCAGGCAATAATAAGAATCTTCAGTATAAAAAGCTACTGTAAACAGAAATAAAGTAAGGTGTACTGATGCAAAATAACAGGACTAAAATGCAACAAGGGAGATTTAAGCCAGATATTAAGGAAAAACTCAAAAATGTTAAAAATGGCAAAATACTGAAATAAAAGGCTATGAAGACTGGTGGAACCTCCGCAATTACAGGACTCTGGAAAGACGGCAGGCTTCTTCTTTAGAGTCTTGTCTACCCCAAGTCCTATTTTTGCATTTCAAAGTGAGGTATCACTAGACTCAAGGCGGCTCTTGCCCTTGACAGTGTTTGGGACACAGTGCTGCAGAGGCACAGATGTGACTCAGGTGGCAGTCACACTGTTAAAGCTCAGGAAGGTATGGACCTCTGGATGGGCTGCCATAGACTGGACAGCTCTGCTTCAATCCTGTGGCCTGAAAACCAGGCTGAACCTGTCCAGGAAAGCTAAGGCCTGAGAAAGTGCAACTGTTCTACACAGAAAGAGAAGCTGAGAGTTACTCTGGGTCTTCAGCTCCCCAGTCAATGTGATTAGTGTTAATACATAAGTTGAGTACATGTGAAATTCTACCCAAAACATCAAGCATTAAGAAATTAAACATTTTCTAGCCACGCACTCATACATGTGAATTATCACAGATGTATCCACTCCATACTCAAAATACACTGTGCTACTAAGTGTGGGTACTTCAACAGTAAAAAGACCTGCATTTGGTACATACTTCCACTCCTAGGTGTGCCAATTTTCTGAACTACTCCTCCCTAGACTATCTGGAATATATGTGTAGGGAATTTAGCTCAGTTCTGTGGGTGAGGTGCTATGCATGCTGTCCTTCTGCATTTGAAGAGCAAGATAATGGGATTATATTCAGGTCTGGCGCTGCAATTTTTGATATAATAGAGTATTTTTTCTCTAAAAGTGCATAAACTATGGACGAGATGGCAGTAAGAACACTTTTTGCTTTTTGTGGTAGCAAACCCTCAGTGAGCTAAGAGTATAACCATTTAACTGCCTCTGTAATTTTCTAAGCAACAGAAAATATTAAAAAATCCAGAGTACAAGCTTTAAATTGAATATCCACCTCATTGACTACCTAATTAATTCCTAATGACATAAGCATTGGTGAGCAGTAAGTGCAATTCAGAAGGTCAGAATTTTAAAATTAATCACTGAATTTTAAAACCCAGGTGCTATTTTACGAGCAATTTTTTTGTTATTGTCAAAAAGAAAGATGGAAACATGACCTGTTTTCAACATGGTGATAGAAAACATTTGTACAAACTAAACATTCATAGTTCAGTTCTCACTATGAATTAACTCTAAATGAAAGCATTTTTATGTTTCTGACCTAAAAATATATAAACAGAAATTAAGCTGAGTCATAGAAAGATGAATTACTGCATTGTCTTCCTTATGCAAAATAAGGTCTGGATAGTCTACTGCTATTATGTGTGCTAAATAATCAATATTTTATAGTCTTATCATATTTAACTTCACAAGTACATCTAAATACCCTTTTTGAGACATTCTAGTGCAATACTGAGAACATAATTCATGGTCATATTCAGGTGGATTAATGATTCCCTGAAATACACCATGCATAGGAAATCATATTTCATCTGCATCTATTTCTCTTATTCGTTACCTAATCTTTCAAACCCCAAAGTTCTCTGCAGCACCATCTGAATTTAAACAAAACATTTTCCAGTGGTCTTTTTCACAGGAAGGGCATAAATCTTCACATTTACCAGATTATAGACCATTGAGAAAGATAGAATTTAATAAAATTTTAATTAAAGTTAGAAAACTTTAGAAAGTTTTCTAAAAGTTTTCAATCCTTGGGTCCAATGCCTTAATAACCATTTAAAAACCCAGATGTACTAAAATGGTGAAAGGTTCAGAAAACTAATTTCTAAACTGCTACTGACTCGGGCCACAAATGGTGCAAGGTCCTGCACTACAAGACCTTGAGTACATAGGTCCTTTCTCTCCCTTCATAGCACTGTGTAGGGACTTGGTCCATAACAACTCCAGCTGCATTGCAGTTTTCCTTTGAATTCAATGAGAGAGAAATACAATGTGATACAGCAGAATGTTTGCACATTTCAGTAGCTTTTGAGAGACCTCTGATCAAAGATCAATTATTTTTTATATATTGGTTTAATCACAGTTTGTAAATGTCTCCTCACAGGTATTTAAACCAAAACAGGATTGCCAAACTTGTGCCTTTAAGTGTTCATCCACCACAGCCACACTTTTTGTACCAGTGAATGCCAGGGGAAAAGGTAGAAATTAAGGGCAACAGTAAACTTCGGCTGGTAGATTCAATTACTTTCCTACCCATGGATCTCCTTTGAACTTAACAGCTACAAAGAGCCCCTCACTGCAGTCTTAAGATCCTAGTTCAGAAAAGGTTTCATGCACAAGCTGTAAACAGGTGACCAAGTTTCATTAAAGACATCAGGATGTAGCAACCCACTCAAGTCAATAAACTGCCAAGTGTTTTTCTCAGTCATGATGGCTTGATGAATCAGCCTTCAGCACCAGCAGCCTGAGTCCAGGTTGATCTCTTTGAAACTTAGTAAAAGTTCTACCACCCTGAAAGGAATAAAAAGCATCACCTTATGTCATCTTGTGCCTCTGATGAAGTTAAGCTGAGCATACATTAGCCTTCTTTTTTTTTTCCCCTGTAAATATATTGCTTATTTTTGCACTATGTTCACTTGAAGAATAACACTGTCTTTTAAAGTAGCATCATTTTGCAAATGTCACTGTAATTTTCCCCAAAGTATCACCCATTAGTTATAAAAGGTGCAAATGAAAAGGATTTTAAAATTGGCATGGGGGTAGAGGAATATGGAGTAATGCACTAATAGCCTAGGTGGTGGCTGGATTTTTGGCAAGCTTTCAAAAGAGAGAGGGAGAGAGAGAGACAGGTGATCAACTGAACTTCTTGTACATTTTTATACATGAAGTTAAAAGGGACAAAACTATCAGGAGTTATGAAAGCATTTCTAAAACAGGAACTACAAAGAAGGACCCACTATTGTGGATAAACATGAATATATATATATATATATATATATATATATATTTATATTCACACCTACATGTGCTGAAATGAGAAAGGAGAATGATACAGATTCACAGTTAGCATGCTGTGCATCCCATCACCTCTAATGGTGTTTTACAGTATTTGCAACAGTTGTTGACCAAAGTTGCAGATGACTTCCAGTTTGTAAGCACTAACGTGACTGAAATGTATGCACAAACAAGAGTTTGAAATTGAAAAGCAGAACAGATTTCAGTAATATTCGGTTTGCAACTGAATTTTGTCATTACTTGATTGCCTTTTGGATTTTTTTTCATGACCACCCAAATTTTCTTGAAAAAACAGGACAGTATTATCTTATCCCCTTTTATCAATCAGTTCATGGGTGAAAAGAATTTTGGCCATGATTAGCTGCAGTTACATGCATTGCCATTGCCATGTGTTTAGAATACTAAGCTAAAAATTGTTTAGAAGTTATTTATGAAAATACAGTCTTTAAACTCCTATTGTCAATATACTGATTTAAATTTTTTCAGTAAATTTTCTTTTTTGATATCTGAATCACGCCCATTCACTTGCTTCTCTTGCTTCCCCTCTTGCAGTGTGTCCAGTACCTTTGCACAAATAGCACTGAGTTCAAAACCAGAAATAAATATATTTCATCTGTTTTCTCTTCTTCTTCTTTCCCTTAACCACAAAATTGTGAAAAATTCTAAAGGAATGGAAAAGAAATGTTGCCAAAGAGCAAGCAACCTTGGGTAGGAGACCTTCCGCTTCAGCTTACTGCTGCATTAACTCAAGCAATGGACTTGTATTTGTGACTTGCACCCCTTTTTAGCTCAATACCTTAATAATCAGGTTATTAGCTATTCTGCTTATAGTCTCTTAAAACTGTATGATTTTGGCTTCCTGTGGTATCCAAGCACAGCACTTTAGTAATCAGGTTATTAGCTGTTCTGGTTATTATCTTTTAAAACTCGGAATGATTTTGGCCTCATCTGGTAGCCAAGCAATTGGGAATTAGGCCTCAAGAAGCTTTACAGGACTGAAAAAAACACATTCAATCCACTTTATTTTGGGATTCAATATTCAGAAAATGTATGGCACTTACCCAGTACTTAATCACACCCTGTATTCTTCTAAACATGAGTATGGGTTTGCCCCAAGTTTACCTGTGCAGTGTAATCTAACTCCACTGCTACAGAGGAGGAAGAAAATACACGTGCTTTAGGATTGGGCTGAGACACCATGTTTTCTCTTAATTTTTCTGGGAAATAGAATGACAATAAGAAGGTCTCAGGACTTTTTTTTCTTTTTGTAATCTATGCAGATTTTATCATCTTTTATCATCATATTTTAAATACTCCAACATGAAGTGCAACAGCTCATGGCTAAGCAAGTTTACAGCCTATAAAGTATGGCACATGAGTATAACAAAATCTAAAGTCTTTGAATTCACTTTTTAATCTGCAGTTGCTGTCTGACAATCATTTTTCATTTAACTATGTGGTTTTTTGCATCTTTTATGAAAAAGAATTCCAAATTTGAGGGCACAATTAATTTGAATTAACCTTACTGACTAGCCATGATTTCACATATTCCCAGTTTTCAAGTATGCCAAATTAGGCATACCAGTTTACTCAATGCAGTGGTTCCTTCTGTATTGAAATTGCTTCTTGCCTCTCCTTAATGTATAGAAAAAAACTGCACACATGTTTTTATAATAGGTGTTACAATCTTCTGATAACTGTGCTGTAGAAAAAGATTTTGTAGCTGCTGGTTTATTTAGACAGTTGGATTTTTGTTTGTAGCTTTGAGGAGTCTTATGGAAGGACTGAGTGGGAGGGGATTGCTTTGTCTCTTGTCTTGCTTTATCAATCAAATGTTTCAACTTTCTGAAGCAATCTGTGGATGCTGAAGCTCTTATAACTGTTTTAACAATAACATATCTGCATTTGAGTGAAAGACAATATAAGGAGTAATCTGCTTTTAACCATCCTAACAAACACCAAAGATGGCAAGAAAAGCAGGGTTCAGCCTGGTTAGGATTTTGTTAAGCGATACTTCTCTTCCTTTTCATAGCTTTAAACATGAAAATAACAATGAAAATTTTCTCTTGGTGATCACTAATATACTTGGTACTAATCTCCCTTGGAAATTCTTGTATCTTTCCATCAACCCTAGATGAAACTTAGACATTTCATTTTAGATCAGTAAAGATAATTAAGATGAATACCGTAATCTAGAGGCAGGGAAAAAGTGGGTGTCAAGGAATGACAATAAAAAGTATCTCCATAGTTAAAGGTAGCCTGGTAGAACCAAAATACTCTTTATGGAGTGTATGGGTAGAAGACTCCGGCAGCTTATCTTGAGACATAATATTACTATCTTAAGAGGCTGCATGATGCAGCCAGGGCTAACAGAACAGTAACACAATGCATTTCCTGCCTTCTTAAAGCTGTTTGTCATTTTCCACACTGCTTCAGATATAATTATTCTTAAAAAAAACATTACATTTTAAAATATTTCCCAGCTAAAAGCATCATCAAGTCTCTTTCATAACTTGTAAATGGAACAAAAACCAGTTAGAAACCATGTTCTAGGTGCTGTAATGGGTGCTTACTGCTGTATTCACTGAATCCATCAGTGACACTTCACAGACATCTAGCAAACCTATTTGCTTCATAAATCATTGAAATGCGTGAAGACCTTTTGCTTAACCCAGAAATATTCTTTAAGTGTTTAACATCAATAATAATGAAAACTGGCATCATAACAGCTTAAGCAATGTAAAATATGGCATTGTAGGGTTCAGCTTGACTTTCATTGAAGGATTTCTAAAAATAAGAGTACATCATCAACAGTGACAGCTTGCTTAGTGACTCAACACAGTGGGAAACCTATTGCTCTAGAGGACTATGTTCTGCCTCATTATTTAATACAGACATCACAACCATGCTGTTCTGTTTTCAGTTCCTAAATGCATGATGCAAAGGAACCCACACCTCAGTACGTCTGCCCTACAGAGTGAGAATAATTCAGAGTTGTTAGATCTGCACTACTGATAGCATACTATCAGCATATTAGTGCCAAGTTACATAATATATTGTGAGAGTTAGAAACATTTGATAGTATTTCTGAAACCTCAGCTGCTGGAATCAAGATATTGTACGAAAACATCTGCTTCCATTTTCTAAGTGTGCACACTTCTAGCACTCAGTATCTGAAGAAAAGCTCTAGCCCATGAACAAAATATACTCTGAAGCATGAACACAGAGACACACACAAATAGTTGAAAATATAATTAAAAAACATTTTTAGTCACATTTTTGAAAGTTCAGCATTCACATTATTGCAATACTTATACTTTATACATTAAATACATGAGGCCTATGAATAGGAAGAAAAATGAAGTGGAAGAGAATGGAAGACAGTGGGGAAACAGGAGGAAGAAGTCATGGAAGGTGGACAGACACCAGACAATGATCTGGGTCAAGTATTAGGAATAACAAAAAGCAGACAAGACCTTGTGGAGAAAGAGCCAGGACTGCCAGTATATGTGGAGAGATACTCATGCATAGAGAGTTAGGTAGAAATATGATGGGCAAAAAAGTGGATAGAGGACTAGTGGATAGAGTATAGCAAAGAGAATTCAGGACAGGAGACAGTCGGTAAAGGGTGGGAGACTTGACTTGGAAAAGCAGATGACTGTGAGAACTGAGAGACAGCAAGACAAGGAAGGCAAGACACCAGCATGGCTGAGTAGGGAACTACTGGTCAAACTATAGGAAAAGAAACAAGAGCACAGACAATGAAAACAAGGACAGGTAACCTGCAAAGAGTACAGAGATGAGGTTTGGTTTTGTAGGGATAGAGTGAGGAAGGCCAAAGCCAAGGCAAAGCTGGAACTCAATTTGACAAGGGACACCAATCATAAGAAGGGCTTCTACACGTATGTTAACAAAAAAAAAAAAAAAAAAAAAAAAAAAAGAAAGCCTAAAAATGTGTACCCACATTGATAAACAGTGCTGGAAAATGGGTAACAACAGCTGAGGAGAAGCTGATAATCTCAACAACAGTTTTCACAGAATCACAGAATAACAGAGCAGGTGAAGTTGGAAGAGACCACAGTGGGTCATCTGGCCCAACCTTCCTGCTCAACCAGAGACACTCTAGAACACATGGCACAGGATTGTGTCCAGGCAGTTCTTGAATATCTCCAGTGAGAGGGATTCCACACCCTCTCTGGACAATCTGTTCCAGCACAGTCACTTGCACGGTAAAGTTTTTCCTCATATTCACATAAAACTTCCTGTGCATCACCTTCTGCCCAATGCCTCTTGTATTATTACGTGGCACCACTGAGCACAGCCTGGCTGCATCCTCTCGACTCTCTTCCTTCAGACACTTGTACGCTATGAGATTTCATCTCAACTATCTCTCCTGGAGATTGAACAGGCCCAACTGTCTCAGCCTTTCCTTATAGGAGAGATGTTCTGGTCCTTCAATCATCGTAGTCGCCTTCCACTGCACCCGCTTCAGGAGCTCTATGTCTCTCTTTTACTGGACACAGCATTCCAAATGTGACCTCACCAGGGATGAGTAGAGGGGCAGGATCACTTCTGCTTTACTAGCAGTGGTGTTCCTGATGCACCCCAGAACACTATCAGCTTCTTGGCCACAAGGCCACTGCTGGCTCATGGACAACTTGCTGTCGACCAGGATCCCCAGGTATTCTTCTGCAGGGCTGTTTCCAAAGGTTGGCCCACAGCCTGTGCTGTTGCATGAGGTTAGTCCTCCCTGGGTGCAGGAACCTGCATTTGCCTTTCTTGAGTTTTAGAAGATTCTTCCCTTACCATCTCTCCAGCCTGTTTAGGTCCTTCCAAAGGGTTGCACAGCCCTCTGGAGTATTGGCCACTTCTCCCAGCTTCGTGTTATCAGTGATCTTGCTGGGCAGGCATCTGCCCCTTCATCCAAGTCACTGATGAACAAGTTAAACAATAGTGGGGCCAGTATTGAACCTTGGGGAGCACCAGTAGTGACAGCCGTCCAACTGAACTCTGTGCCACTGATTACAGCCCTCTGGTTCAGCCAGTTCTCAATCCACCCCACTGTTGGCTCATCCAGTCCACTCTTCCTGATTTTGCCCATGAGGATATTGTGAGAGACAGAGTTGAAAGCCTTGCTGAAGTCAAAGTGAACCATACTCCCTGCTCTCCCCTCACCCACCCAGGTATTTGTTTCATTACAGAAGGCAGTCAGGTTGGTCAAGCATGACTCACTGATTTACCTTCAGAAAATCCACACTGACTACTCCTGATGACTTCTTGTCATCCATGTGGGTAGAGATGGCCTCCAGAATGAGGTGCTCCATCACTTTCCCACGGATTGAGGTAAGGCTGACCAACCAGTTGTTGCCTGGGTCCTCCTTCCTGCCCTTTTTGAAGACCAGGGTGACATTTGCTTTCTTCCAGCCTTCAGGCACCTCTCCTGATGCTCATGACATTTCAGAGATGACCATGAGCAGCCTAGCTGTGGTGTTCTCTAGCTCTCTTGGCGCTTCTGGATGCATCCCATCAGGACTATTGGACTTGTAGATGTCAGATTTACCTAGTTGTTCTCTAACCCAATCCTCCTTGACCAATGGAAAGCCTTCCTTCCCACATTCCTTTACCCTGGTCTCTTGGCTCAGAGATTCCCAAGGGCTGGTCCTGCCAGTGAAGACTGATGCAAAGAAGATGTTCAGTAACTCTTCTTTCTCCGTGTCCTTTGTTACCAGGGTCCCCCTTCCATTCAGTAACAGGCCACAGTTTTCAATTGTAATCTCTCTTCCCTCTAAAATGGATAGAGACTGGAGGGGCAAAATTCTTCCCAGGTTCTGGTCACCCGAGGAATCTACATAAGTCTATAGGAACCAGTGAGATGCATCACAGAGGCCTGAAAGAATTGGCTGATGTAGTTGCTAAGCCACTCTACATGAGATTTGAGAAGTCACAGCAGTCAGGTGAAGTTCCAGGTAACTGGAAAAAGGGAAATATTGTACCTATCTGTCAAAAGGGTAGAATGGAGGACCCTGGGCATTAGCCTCATCTCTGTGCCTGGGAAGGTCATGGAACAGATCCTCCTAGAAGCCCTGCTAAGGCACATGGAGAACATGGAAGTGGTTTGAGACAGCAAGAGAGCTGTCTCAAACTAACTAGAGAAGAATAGCTTCTCCAAGGGCAAGTTCTGCCTGATCAACCTCGTGGCCTTGTACAACGGCTTGATACCAGTGACATGTAGGAGAAAGGGCAAACTACATTGTCTTTTTAAACATAGATATATTCATTAAAAAAGTCTTAACCATAGAATTAATCTTAGAATCACAGAAGTTCTTTTCTGTAACACTGAAGTATGCTGAACTCAACTATGTCTCGAAAAGGTGATATTTAAACAATAAGTAGCTGTAGAGTACACCACAGTTTGTCTTTACAAAACACTGCCAGAATCTCTGCACTTAAGGATAATTTAGGAAAACTATACTCACCTCATTGCAATTCCTGTACATTGATGGTATAGGAGTTTATGCTGTGGCTAAAGCTGAAAAAACAACTGAAAATTACTGTGCAGAATACACAATAGCAGAAATGAGGAAGGGGTGGTATATGGGACCTTTGTTTGAAAAGACAGTAATACAAAACCTGGCAATTTCTTTGGGGTGTAAAACAAATTCCAATAAGGTAACCATAGAAAATTTACAAATTTTAATTGCTAGATATTCACTATTCTGCTAGTTATTTCTTTGGGATGTAACTTAGTTGGCAACATTTGTAAGTTTTCTTCAAGCTTTTTTAGCATCCTAGTAAGAATTAAGAATTTGAATAACAGGAATAATCTACATAAGTGGGAAAAAGAAAAAGACACTTCCAGAAAATATTTTATGTGTAAGTAACTCTAAAAGCTTCAGAGGTCAATAGACTATATCGCCCAGTGATCCTACTTCACAAGACATTATATTTTCTCCTGAACAACAGCACATTAGGCATGCTGCAAAAATAAGCAGAGATACAAAAACATGCACCACCAGAATTATTCATGTTGTTTGTCTCATAGTGCCTGCATCCACTTTCACACCCTTCCCTCTCAATTTCCTTACTTTGTTCTAGATTTTTTTGGTCTCCTCTCAGTTATCTATTCCTAGTATATCATCTTCACAATCTTACCCATCTTTTTCTCACTTTATTTGAGAAGTTATTTGAAAAGAGGGCCATAACTGAACTTTCTATTGCAGAGACCTCCAAAAAAAAAAAAATTTGTATATCACCAGTCTGCAATGGAGTGATAAATACAATTATGGGGTCCAGAAGGAGGTCATCCTACTGAGCCTCTGTGAAAGCGGTGAAGTGGTACTTCCCTAAAGACAGCCCATAGAAGGTGGCCGTGTATTCACTCACAGAATTATGAGTATGGACACAGACTGTTCTCCTGACGCTGCATGGAGGGCAGGACCCCTTCTGGCCCCTGCTGGGCCTCGGATGAGCCGTCAACACTACACCCTCCAAAACACAAGCATAAGACTTGGAATGGTTTTGCTTGACAAAAATGTGACCGCTCCAGTCCTACATCAATCAAATAAAAGAGGCTGTAAAATTAAGCAGGATAAAACCCCCCAAAGAAGTAAGTTCATGGCAGTTTCTTTTGTCTTTTAAACTTATTTCACTGCTTTTCTTATTTGCCCAGAAAAAGAACTGGATGCATATTAAACCACAAGAACATTTGACCGCAGTGTAAGATAAGTTATACTTGACTAATGCCAGGTTAATGATGAACATGAGCAAAATATTTGTGATTGGCTGAAAAAAATAAGATTGCACTGATGTTAATGTTGCATTAACCTTATAAAATAGCTGATTTGGGGAAGTTAAGAGTTTTTGAGTGATGAGTGCTTAAACTTTCACTTGAAATCCAATTTCATGCTAGGAGGTACTCTCTGAACTTATTATTCAGCTTAATTTTTTTAAATTAAGGTCCCTCAAGAAAGGATCTTAAGTCAAAGATCCTCTCAGGGATAAAATGATAAAGGAATAACTTCAGAGAAAAAAGGGTGAAGGAAATAAACCATGCACTTTTAATGCAGAGGGCCACTGCTGGCAGAGCATTACAGAGCTACATATTCCTGAGGGATATGGAACAGGAAGGGAGAAGTAAGGTGAACAGTGTCTGATGAGCATGATGAGCCAGTCACAGAGCTGACTGCAGCGCTTCAAAAGTCAACATCTGGATATTGAAATGGCAGATTCAAATAAGAGCTATAAAAATATGGGTAAAATGTGGAATTTCATGTATATAAAACCATTATTAATACTGCTAAGCAAGGATTCTGACCAGTTTATAAGAACATATTTTAATAGCCATTAGTTATTAAAAATAACAGTTGAGTATTAGGATATATTCCTGTAACACATTATAAATCTAGGAGTCAGTCTCATTTTAATTACCGTGTACTCTTCTGCCCCCCCCCCCCCCCCCACCATTTACATAAGGATGAAAGATCAACAAATGTTCAAAGAAACACAACAACAATAATTGCAGGTTTGCAATAGCTTCCATGGGAAGTGTGCTAAGTGGATAAGGACTCTTCAGAAAAGAGACAACTGAAGAAAGAAGTTGCAGAGGTCTTTAGTATTCTGAATTACTGGGAGTAGCAGCAGAGCAACAGGGACCTCTCAATCTGTCACCATAAACATACTATAGAAAAGATTATCTAGCTCTTCAATTCCTTCACATTGCAGACGGTTCTCAGATGTCAGTGAACAAAATATCCAGCAGGAGGCAGAGGACTGTAACCCTTTGCACTTGTCAACACTGAATCCACTGGAAAAAAATAATAATAACTTAAAGGAGGCCTTCCAGTTAACAAGAAGTGAAAACGGAACAATCCTGCTCTGTTTATTTCAAATTCTGTGTGTGTCTTCCCTCAAGATACATCTATTGAAACACGTGAGCATCTTTCACAAACACATGAAAGAATAGTAACACACATAAGCGTTCAGTGTTTCTATTTTCTTTTAGTACCTTAACTATTTACTTTTTCTCTGCTAAAAACCAACTGTTCTTTTGCTTGGGGTAGAAAAAGATTAGCTATGACATGTGAACCACCATCACTCCATTTGAGAAATTACTCATTCTAGATGTAAAAGAAATGTTTCTGCTCATTGTTCAGTGTTTTCCTTGATTCAGCTCAACTTGACTTGAATCTACTTGACTGACCTTACTCTCTGCTTTTTCAAGTGCTTACATCTATTTAGCACTTGTGAGGCCCCACCTGGAATAATGTGTTCACTCCTGAGCTCCACAGCTGAGAGCTGTCTGTAGCTCACCGAGATGAAAAGAGTCCAGCAAAGGACCACCAAGTGATGAAGGAACTGGAGCATTGTGCCTGAAAGCAAAGGCTAGGAGAAATGGGATTTATAACCCTAAAGAAGATAAATACCTGAAGGGAGGGTGCTAAGAGAACTGAGCCAGGCTCTTCTTAGTGGTGCTCAGTGAGGCGATGGGCACAAACAGAAACACAAGAAAAACTTTTTCAGCACCTGACACAGGTTGCTCAGAGATTTTTGTGGAGTCTCCACCCTTGGATGGAGCCATCTGGACACATTTCTGGGCAGCCTGCATTAGCTGGCCGTGCTTGAGCATCAGGGTTGGACCAGGTGATCTCCAAAGGTCCCTGCCAACCCCAACCATTATGAACTCCATGATTCAGTTTTTGCATCTGTCATGTTTCCTGCTGAACAAAGACTAATTAAAGAGCACAAGTGTGTGTGTGCATGAATGTGTTTTTATATGAGTATGTATACATACACATCTATATTTATTATGACCATATTATGACCTCTGTTTTTTAAGCAAATGAAAAATTTTGCATGGTTCCCAATTATAAATAGTGATATTTTTATCAAATGGGACAGCACTCCTGATACTGATCCAAGATTATTAGATTTTCAAGACATCTGCCTGTAACTAAATAACTATTTAATGATTATTCTCATGCCAATCTGAGTGATAATAATTACTATGTCAGTGTAAGATTGTAAAGATAGAGGTTTGTGTAAATTATTTCTTTCCTAATAATTTCTGAGAAATTTCCTTTCTAGCCAAAAAGACATCATGAATTATTTATATTGATTTTTATAATATTTCCTTAATATTTAGTCCCATTAAAAATTAATCTGAATTATTAATTGAAGCGTTAATATATATATATTATATATATATGCATTATAGTAAGCTAGATGAAGGATTAGGTTTTCTGATGCAAGCTCAGAAACCACCCTTTGCAAGAACAGGTACTGAGAGCAACCTGGCAGAATTACTCTTTGGAATAGAAATGGCAAATTAATTTATCTTTTCACAATACATTTTCTTGCCTTCCTCAGCATGAAATAAATGATTGATCTGAAGTGTTTTGCTCAAATAATCTTGGGAAGGAGGAAACAGTGTCTTTGGACTACAGCAGTTAAACAGACAAAGCAACGTGACCTATGATGAGCAGTATCAAGAAATATTTTTCTTTGGGTATTTGAAATATATTCCCAGGCAGCAGAAGATTTGTTCAAAATCTCCCTAAGCTATGTTCAAGGGCTTTTGCTGCAGACAGATTTTCTAATTGTTCTTTACACAGCAAACCTCATGACTACTGGCTACTTGTCTTCAAAAAGCTACATTCGTCTCAATATATTTTGTCCGTTTGAGAGGCTGAATTTGGGATACTGTCTGACCAATGCAGGAATGGGTGGACAACTAAACATTAAGACAATGATAAAGAAATCCTAGAAATAGTATAACAATAGTGCAACAGTGTACATATTCTCATTTTAATTTCCTTTAAGTCTATACACTTCAACGTAACAAGCCTAATAGCTATTAAAAGAGAACAGAAAATTTTCCAAACATGTGAAAGCATTTGTAGGAAAGTCATTATTGTTACCATTACTTTTGCTAAAACTCTACTGGGACCACAGTCTTTTTATTTTTTTATTAGCTCTCTACAAATAGGATGTGAATTCCAGTATATACACTAATCAATACTTTCTCCTTCAGTACCCTGAGAAAATAAGGGATTCAGATGATATCTCCTTAAATGTCTTAAGAGAATGCCTGTGCCATCTCATATGCCTTAAATGCTTATCTAAAAAATAAAAAAAAAGCAGCCAAAGAATAACAAGAAGCTAAGCACATTCTCTCATTCTTTCCCCAAATATTCACTTGGCTTCATTGCACAATTGGCTATTTTCCATTCAAACATGTTCTGAAAGAAAGCTTATTAACACTTAAGGTCAGCTCTAAAGCTACGATGAAACTCAACAATTCACTTTTTCAAAATGTGCAAAGCATTTTTAGCACTTTCAAAAAGTAACAAAGACAGTTGCTTTATTCTGTGCATTAGAAGCCTGATAAAAAGCCATTCATTTACTTCAGCGGGACTTAGATCAACTTTTCATCTTTCATTAAAGCTGCTCTATTCTTTCATTAAATGTGGGCCAAAGATTGGTTCTCTGTTCAGAAGAGAAAAATGTTCTATTGGTTTATGGTATGATACTCTACAATTACATTGCCTTTGCCTGTTTCTTAAGTGGTTGCATTTATACGATAGTTGATAAAATGTTTCCAAAAGACTCTGGCCTCAATGAAGCACTTAAGTAAAACGATCAGATCCTCAAAAAACTCTGTTTTTTAAGCAAAGTTCCCAAGCACTGCAAGCTGCACTGTTCTATCAAAGAAAGAGTGTTCCAGTTAGCAGAATATTTTTGTTTCTTTTTTTTTTTTTTCTTGTCAACATGGCAAGCAGGAAGTGTCATTTATTCTAACAGAATAATTATATCAAGATTTGCCGTTCTCACCACTATAGTCAAGGGTTGTGCTTAGTCTGTAAAGGCATTTGAGTAGCCACAAGCAACACAGGTGTGGAAAATGTAGTACCAAATAAGTGGGGACATGGACGTGAGATTGCAGCTTCAAAGTAGAAAGCTCATTAAAAAAGAATATCTGGCCTGGTCTCGTTGCTGTGTTTAGATAATAGTTCTGCATTAGCCACATTACAGAACACCATTTTCAGATCCCTCTCAGATGATCTCAGTTCAGAGATTTGAGATGTCAGAAATGGGGTAAGACCATTCTGAATGAATCATCTTGCTGCTGAAACATCAGGGGGTGATAAGACAGCTTGGAGAGTCAGCTAAGATGTATTTCAGAGAAAGCAAGGCATGACAGCAAGTATCTGCAACTATCCCTGTTGAACATTAGGAATATAATTTAACAAGAGAAAATTGGCTTTCCCAGCACAGATTGAAATAAGCAGATGAACAATGACTTTGTTTCCCACAAGACTTCAATTACTCAAATTTAAACAAAAACAAATTCACAAATGCAACTGGAAGAATAAGAGTCATAGTTCTAGTGCTGAATCAACTTAACAAATCTAGTGGTGTAACACCAATAGGGTAGCTGTTGTTCTAATAGCTATATTAAACCTCTGAGCATAATCAAAAAGACTTTGATATTTCCATAAGGCCGAGTAAACTCAGACTGAGTACTATGCTTAAACCATTAACAGTATTGTTGCCTTCTTGATGATTAGTTTGTGTTTGGAGTAATTTACTATATTTTACACTAGAAAAGGAGAAATTATGCATTAGGGAAGGAACATTTCTTCTTATTTGTCCCTTTTTGGAAATGGAGAAGTTTATCTGGCCCTTAGCATAGTTTTCAAATTTTGTTGCTCTCCAAACTGGTTAAAGTTGCAAATTACCATGCCATCATAGGGCAGGCTTAATTCTATTCTAGAACAGATACATACAATCCTCAATTTAGTCAACTTCCAGGGCTTTCTGTACGTACACAAAGGGACAATTTAGTCCTCTTCAGCACCTTTTGATGTCTCTTCATAGGACTATTAATTTGTCCAATGATGCCAAAAAAGTTAATAGATACATGTAAACAAATTAGTAACCTTGTGTCTTTCTTAGTTGGCCCTAAGGCCAGGCCCATATGTTTTAAACAAGGTCCATGTGAAATGTTACATCTCCTAAGCATTTTTGAAGGCTACTTAACTCTCCATCAGCATCCTGTAAGTGAATGCAGAACACATTATGCAGAGCATTAGCTGGGCACCTGACATGGGGGTGGTCTCAATCTGGAGTCTCATTTCCCAGACTAGCATAGGATGCAAGTGTCACAGAGGCAATGTGTTGAGCTCCCAGGAAAGCTGAGAGAAAGAAGGGACGTATGCCCTATGCGATCCCTGCATGCAGAGAAGAAGCTGGATCTCTGGTGAGAAGGATGGCATGAGACAAAGCCTAAAAAATGAAAGGATGTAAAGAGATGAATGACACAGGCGGCGAAGGATTTGGCAGGGTTCCAGCAAGGATTTAGGATATCTCAAAGGAGAGGGAAAGGGTGAAGAACAAGGGGGGGGGAGGAAAGCAAGAGTCTGATTTATACCAACAAAAATAGGAAATTCAGCTAAAAGGCTGACAATCTGTTATCTGCTTATCACTCTGCATAGATATTTCAGTGGTATCGGGCAGTAGAGAGTGTCAAATTCTGTTCATGCTGTTACACCCACACACAGCTCAGTAGGTTAAGACTGGCATGTTCTAGCTTAATTGTGCCTGAGTCAGTCCAAGCACGTACTTTTGTAAGGTACTTTTTTCTTTACAGTTTTCTTTTCTTATTTTTATTAGCAGGATCAAAAAGGACACATACAAGAGAAGACAAAACCACAAACTTTGTAGGATTTTATCAGGTCCAAATTAAACTGTTAGTGTGTTCCCATCAACAGACTATTCAGCGGCACTTGAATGCCAAGCTCTTTCCAGGGCTTTACACTCTCACAAGGTGCTGACTTCCTCTGACGGAATTCGCTGATCAGTGTTTCATAGCACAGGAGCAGCATCCACTGTACTGACCCTTATTGCCAAATAACAGTTGTGCTCAGGAGCCATTAGTGGAACACAGTATGGCTTTTCACATGACAAATACCACCCATGGAATGCTAGCCCGCATTTCAAATATAACAATACAGCTCTGTTACCATGGCATAGTTACATACTGTGTCAAATAGCAGCCTCCTGCTTATGTCCACACTTTGGGTGAGTAGCCACCAAGTTCAGAAGGAAGGCAATGCTCAGCAGCAAAAAATAAAGGTGTTAATTCTTCAGGTCCAAAGTGTACCTGTAAACGGGAAGTGGGAAGAGAGAGTGAGAAGGAGGAGGTATGAACTCTTTACATCTATACTGGAATTTAAAAGCCCTCACTCCTTTTTTACCCAATGATTTCCATCAAGGAAAAAAAATGTGCAAGTTCCATATCTCTTTTACTTTATTCCAGAAGTTTTGAGATATAAGCAAACAGGAGAAAAAATAATCACATCTGATGCTTTCTTACACAGAGAAAAAACTAATCTCTTTCTTTCATATTGTATATTCAGTTGCACCTGGTGAACAATAAAGAATTAAAATATTTGTTGTATTTCAGTTTTCCAGTTGTACCTGTTCTTCTTTCTACAAATACAGAAATGGATGTATCTGGGGTAGGAAAAGAATATGTGACACACTCCCATTACAGGAAGACACCATATACAGTTTATTTGACAAACTACACTGCATTAAAATGGAAGATTTCTGCTGCAAGGATAGGGATAGGCTCAGGCTGCTGATCTATGCCCTTGAGATACACTAATGAAAATAGGAGTTTGCAGAAGCCTCTATTAGAAGGAAAGCAGTTAAAATAAAAGAGCACCACCTCAACCTTCCTCAGACACAAGGTGTCTGAACTTACCCTGGCTGATGAGCAATCAGATGGAATTCAAGGATGTTTCAGTACTGATGAAAAACCTTTCTTTTCCTAAATATCTTCTTAATCTCTTCATAACTTCAGTTGAGAAGTTTAATGCTAGTGCAAATACTTCTCGTACACACTCCCTGTTACAGAGAATTCATTCACAATAGAAAATATTCTTTTTCATTTGGAAGTCATCCTGCAGATTTACAAATTTCCTACCTAAAGAAGAAATAAATTTTCCCTTAGACTAACATAGCTGAAAGAAGTAGTCTCAAGGGTTAATTTGAACTACTGAGTCAAATTTGCCTAAACTGCCTTTATAGTTAATGGGAAGAAAACTATTTTCCTAGAGAGCTAATTCAGCAGTTTCCTGGCCCCAGAGAGCCTGTCTCCCTTTGTGGTTCCTGGAGGGAATCTGAAGAGACTGGACAGTGTTAATCTTTCAGAGTGGTCCTTTCCATGCAACACCTGAAAGGGTTGGTGGTTGTTCGAGGAACAATTGGGAATGACATAAATATGAATAAAATTTTCTCACATATATACTTTACGTAATAAAACAAGGGGATATTAGCTACTTACAAAACAAAGCAAAATGGAGAAGGAAAATGTGACCATTCAGGTTAGATTCCTGTTTTCAGAAGGTTACATATTTTTTAATTTATGACACAATCTAAACACAAAACAAACAGAGTTTGTGGTACAACTTTTTCAGGATTTCAAAATAACTTTGTTTTAATTGATACCAGCTGCTGTATGAAAGGAACAATCCCATGTACCAGAAGAATTTGATATACGGATCGAAAAAGAACAATAATGTTCCTAAAATATTTTCAAAACAACATGTTGAAAATGTTTTTCATGAGGTTCTGGAATGAAAAGTAGGAAGTGTAAGATCTGAAAAAACTGAAACATCCAGATACAGAGAAAATCCAGAAGACCAGCCAATGTCATCTGTGTTATCCTGAGCAGCAAAATCACATCCAGTAACCTTCAAATTTTCTGAAGAAACAAAATCACATGAAAGCTTTTGGACAGTGACTAGGCAACCAGCTTAACCAAGAACAAACAGAGTTCCACAGAGGAGTTTTGTGTTGGCCTCTGATCCACCAGTAATGAATCAAGTCTTTTTTACAAAGCTTATTTTCCACTGTTGATCTTTGTCTTTTTCCCTCTGCCCTGTTTCAGGGAAGCGCAAAGAGGAGGTGTAACATCCCCTTCCTAAACGCAGGGGACTATCTTCCTCTGCCAGTGCTATCCTCTGACTTCCACCAGATGAAGAGGAATCTTCAGCATGTGCTGAGTTCATCACCTATTACAGGCCTGACACATTTAGAGAACATTTTCTTTCCCAAATCCCCAGTGCTCTATTTACACGGGAAGTAACAGGGACACCTAGGAGAGACGATGGTGCCAGTCAATTAGTGAAGAGTTGTTCATATGCTAAAACACCACTGCAGGCCATTGTGAGGGTGGCTGACATTTACTTGAGTTTCTGGACAGTGAATTCACAGTTTATGAACAGATTGATCAGTTTCTGTTTGTTAATATGCCTAATCCCTGCATGTTCCCAGTTTCTATGCTTCAGTACCTCGGTGTACAGGAAAACAGAATTACTTTGCATGAATGCTCTAATCTCCAGATCCAGAGTGTAACAGGACCACAGAAATTCTACCTTGTTGCAAGCATCAGTTACTGGACCAGCAGTTTATTTCACCTGAAGTGAATTGAAAATGTTATCTCTAAAAGCTTGATCTTTGCTTGAACAGAATTAAAATCAAGCAGTAACTTGTTTCCACACATTTAAAATAACAAGCATATTAAGTTAATTTCTTGTTTAAGAATGTCTTCTGGGATCAAATTTAAATCACCCTTTTTTAATAATGACAGAGATCTATTTACAGGCAAATGTCAGTAAGAGGAAGAAGCATTTCAACATGTTTAAAAATCTATTCAAGAAGTTTTCACGGAGAAGCGCAAGGAACCATAAACAAGAGGGGCTGTAGCTGGATGCCATTATAGGATCTGAAAAGATTATTCCTTAGAAAACATGACCATAATATGATTATTTTTCCATGGATTGGATACAGCGTTTGGCACTATATCTTTTCCAAAGATGTAGTTAACTTTCTTGCATTTTATAATAATGACGTATGACACAATGTCCTCTGGGATTAATCACAAGTATTTTTAAAAGATGAGGCTTCGTTATATCTTTGTTCTTTATATCTTGGCTTTTGTTAGCGCATTTTAATTAGTATCTGGTATCTGCAATAAACAGTAAACATAAAGAGCTTTGCAAAAATGTATTAGACTGTTTGTTTTCACACTCTAATGCATATTTGCACAATTTTACCATGAAAAAAGGAAAACATGCTAAGCTCTTGGGCTCTATCCCAAATGTCCTGGAATAGAATCCGGAAATTACTAAGAATGAAACCAAACCACATCATATTTCAGTAATTAACCTAAGAAAAGAGGGCACACTGTCTATGTGAAAGATAGTTTTGTGGGAGGCATTTGTGAAGAAAAGAAGCTTCTAGAAGAGACAAGCAAACAACTATTTAGAATTTGATTTAATTTTCTTAAGGTAAAAAACTTGATAAATGCACTGAGGTTAAAAACTTCTTTTTTTTCTTTCACAACAGTGGAGAAAATATTTATCATTTATTTCTCATTGCAGAATAAAAATGTGTCTAAAAGAAATAAAGAATAAAAATACAGCCTGAAATTCAGTACAGTATCATTTATTTTACTAGTTACACAGATGTCAAAAATACAAAAGAACAACTTTGGGAATCTGCAGAATAAGTGAATTTATAGTGGATAGAAAAAACAGATGCTGACAACAAACAGCCTTGGATGCAGGGTACTGGATAAACGGACTTCATTCTAATCACATGTGTACTGATTTGAAGAAAGTTTTGGGGATTAATATTGCTTTTGTAACGCACTATAACAACATATTAAAAAAAAACCACTCAGAACTGAAAATGCCATTTGTCAAAGACAGATGTACTTTCATTTCAAAGTATTCCTATCAAACTCTATCAGAAAACTTGAAAGGTTTAAAATGTGGCTCTTGTGAACAATTGGTATTGATATGACACCTTGATAGTATTTGAACGTGACACAAAAGTCATAAAAGTATATAAGCAATTGTAAGGTGTAAAATGATTTTTTTCCCACCAAAGCTAGGCTTTAATGTGTTTCCAAATAAAACACAAGATTAAGTAATTTATTTTGTCATATGATTTATTTATGGGCTGAAACACTGTAAACAACAGATAAAAGATACAGACTCAGATGTCAAAGTAAAAGATGAAAATCATTACATTTTATTAGCAGAAGATATATAAAAATGCCAAAATGAACTGTAAAGAGAGGGAAAGTGTTATGCTCAGAGGTCCTTCAGCAGAGTTGCATTTGTTTTTCCCACCTCCCCTAAAGGGGAATAATAGCTCTGAATTTAATTAAAAATCTATTTTTTAAGATTAAAGTAATGAAAAAGTTAAAAGACTGGATCACAAAGAAGAGTAACTGTGAGGATCTTAGGGAATATGAACTGATGAACTCCCTTATATTTTATTTCCTCCCAACTATTTGTGGGAGGATCACTAGTGTTGCATAGGAATTGTTAGTCCTGGATAAAAGCAAGGATTTTATAAACCAATAAATATTTAATTAGTTTTACATAAATTTTAGTAGCAATAGTTTAATTCCAGTCAAATTATTTCAATCAGATGAGTTGCTGCTGAATGAAACATTATACATTATATTAACTGGGGCATTTAGAAACCTGGTTCCTAACCGTTCTGCAGTGCTTGAGGCATTGTTTGCCATACATTTTTTCTTAACATGTAAAATAAAAATAAAACAGAAGAGATAATGAGAATGAAACAAAAAAGGAATTTCAAAAACATGTAACCACTGAGAGAATAGGAAAACCAAAACTGACTATTTAGATACTTGCAGGATTTTTTAGCATATTTAAATGCCTAGAATTTTTTTGGTCCTCGCAGAAATTAGTCAAAACTCTTATGAAATGATTTCTCATACTTCAGTTTCACCTGCCCTTTTCCTCGGGCCACATATTCCAAGAGAAGCCTGGAAGAAATAATCATGCTGCATTTGATCTGACAATTTCTGAACCTGGACTTGGAAAAGTCAAAATGATACACTCCTGCAAGTACATTGGTAGCACACATGACATCTCAGAGCAGCTCAGATAGGGAACGAGAATTTCTCAGGTAATTCACAGCCACTGATGGTCTGTAGGTCAAGAATCAATCTCTTCTTCACCCAGGTAATATATCATGAGACTAAACATAAAGTAGTTTTATGCAAAGCAGACACAGAATCTAGTCACATTTAAGCTAAAGGTTTTCAGGGCAGCTTCATCTGGAGCATGTTCTGCAAGTGCAATTCAAAGATGACAAAAGCCTGAGAAACCATGGCTGGGGGCATTCATGAAAGAAGCACTAGCACACATCTTTCTTGCAAAGTGCTGCTGGTTGTAAACATCCTCTGCTCCTTGCCCATCCACACAACTTGGCCAGGCTCAAAGAGGTGAGGATAAGGTCATGAGAAAAGAATCACTATTAATCTTCAAAGAATAGTTTCATTTCAGGGGGTACATTCCAATATTTATAGGTCAATGCTGGTTGACTCCTACCAGACCTATGTATATTCATTATTAAAATTTTGATAGTACTCATACATTAACCTTCTCCTGCTTCCCATTTTGTTTCTGTCAAAATCATGAAATGGCACCCAAAAGTCTGTGCATAGAGCTTTCCAGTGCCAAATAAACCAAGCATATCTTTTTATGCTGTATGGTTTATAATTTTCTTGATCCTGACTTCAATGGAAATGCTGTGTGTGGAAGGATGACAAGATTGGGCCCTGAGGCAAGAGCTCTGTAGGAATGTTATTGTTGGAATTTTAAGAAACAACATCTCTTAATTGGGCCAAACCCAGGCCATCTTCCTCATGCCAGTAATCAGTGAAACCATTCCTATGAATAAAGAGAAAAGCTAAAAATTATTACGGTTTACTTGAAAAGAGTCTATCTTTTGGGGAGACTTTCTCTGTTGTCTACATACAGTTGTACTAATGCCATCTAGTTGGCAGTGGGAGGTGGTTTCCTAGCTCATTAATACCATGATACAGATAAATGGATTAGTCTGATCTTCCATTTATAGTGAAAATTTTGCCCTGTTCATAAATAAGTAGAAAATTTTCTACCTGTGTTCCAGCGAGGTCAAGAAAATGTGTGGTTCCATACCGCCAAAATAGGTAACTTCTAACACTTGTTACTTGATGCTTAACACACATCACACTAACCATTGCTTATTTTCATGAGTAATAAACTCACCATTCATAAAATCAAAATTTATGTACCTACTCAGAGAATTTCAACTTTGCCCTTTAAACACTACAGCTCATATGTCAACTTGACCATTCTTAAAGAAATGTTTGTGCCAGACTGCTTGCAGACCTGATTAAAGTTCTCAGCAACTCAATGTGATTTTATGCAATTAAGCAACATGTTTTGGACACAAAAGGAACACTCTGTTACCACTTCTCGTACATGGAGTACTTTGTATTGATAACTTTATAAGGCAGCTTAATGGAGTGAGATGGGGAAGAAGACAGAAAGATAAAAACAACAATGAGAACACAAAGCTGTAACAAATTCTAAAACTTTATTGCTTGATGTACCCCGAGAAGCTTGGAAGTACAAGTGTTTTCCCTATGAATTTTGTCCTCTGTTTGCCAAACATTTAAATTTGTTGTTTTTCTAGCACAGAAGAAGCCAGCATGATTTTGCTTTTCCTTGCATTTCTGTTGGTGTGTTAAATTCATACTATTATATTTGTAAAGGTGTCAGCAGCAATGTGCACAGCTCTGGAAACACAGTTGCGTACTAGAAAATTGCCGTGTAGTCCACCTATTGCTTTCCCTTTGTATGAAAGGCCTGTTGCTTGTTAATTACACACCACAGTGCATGGAACAGAGGGAAGCTGGGCAGACAGTGAACACGCTGAGCCACACCGTCCCTCATAGAGTAAATCGGAGGAGAATGACAAAATGCACCAAAAATCTCTTCTAAAATAGAGCAGCATAAACTCCACCCGATACCCCCACCAGCACTCAGTGAGGTTGTTCTGCAAACAGAAATCAGTTGGTGTTGCAGTGAGTGAGGAGGCTGCAGTCTTGGAAAGGGAGCCTTTACCTCCATGCAGGAAAAACAAGGGCACTTCTGCCTTCCAGACACCCAACATAAGCCATTTGCTTATTCCTGCATCTTGTGAAGGAGCAACCTCCTCACACCAGACTTGCTGGTTTATTGAGCTGCATCTCAGAATGAAGGAAAACTTTCACAAACAACTCAGTAAGCCAAAACAGGCAGATTGTGGCTCAGCTCTGAAGATCCCTCAGTTAACCCCTGCAGCCACCTGACGGCGAGACAGCAAATGGATGTACAATGAGGGGTTTCTTATGCTTAGCAAATGAAGCAGGAGCTACTATTCAAACATGGTGAACATACATAACTGAAAAGAAGCCACAGTGGTTGAATGGGAAAAGAGATGCTGACTGGAGAGGAAAGGCTCATGGGCAGCTGGCTAAACATTGACTAGTAGCTTTCAACAAGTATGGGAGATCCACACCAGCAAATTAGCTTTCCCCTCTCTCTCCCCACTTACTGAACTCTAAGCCTTTCAGTGGATGTTATGACTTTTTAGGTCATTCTACCTCTCATGGAGCTCAATTTCAAGTTTTAAGGAAATTGCAGAGGGAAACATTTTGAGTATAGAAAAAGTAAAATGCAGGCTTGCTGCACAAGCTACAAAAACATGAAGAGATTTTTTTAATATGACCATCAGAGACAGTAGCTAAGAAAAATAAAGAATATACATAGGAGACATATTACTGATTATGAGAACAATAAATCATAGACACAGTGCTCCAGCGCTTAACAGCTGAAGACAGTCTACAAAATAGCACCTAGCCACAAGGACAAGCTCAAATAAATGTACCTTTAAATATGGAAAAATCTACCCTATATATGCTCTGCTTACTCCAGGGTAGTCACCCTACACTGCTAGCACAAATGGGCGTGCTTGCAGATGCAGTAATGACAGTGAACATTTTATTGTCATCCCTGTCACTGGTCATTCACTATTTTTTTAATATATATTATTACTTTGCATTGTTTCTACACAAAGAAGAAAGCAGAAGGACCTTGGCTTTCAAAACTTTTTACAAGAGGCTGTACCTATACTTTCTCAAAGAGAGCTGGAACCAGATTCCCCCAAAGTTATTAAAATGCTTTACATTTCTTTTTGTGACTTTGTCCAAAGCATGCAGAAACCTGTACACACCACCTGTCAACCAGCACAAGCACCTGATTGTAATTTTGTGGCCTTTTTCTTTATCTTGTATTTTTTATCTTCCCTTTTATTTTCACTCCAACATAAATTGTTCCTGTTCCACAAGCAGAGCTCTTAGGCAGCATGTAGTAATACAGCTGAATAATACAACTGCAGAAACTGATAGCAGTATATTAATTTGTGCAGAGTTTAGTTTCCTTTAATTCATTACTATTTTCTAAATTCCTGTATGCATTATAGTCTGTATAAAATTCCAGAGAAAGGAGCCTAAATACTGCACAAAGCACAAAAGGACTAGAAACCTTACCAGGTCACAAAGCAGCCCCACACAGCTCTGTACCACTACAGCAAAAATACCCATTAAGGTTCTTCTCCTTCTCTGTCAACGATGACTATTGGAAATGGGAGGATGACACACTTATCTCAGAAATGTCAAAACAATATCTAAGAACCAAGCAGCTCTCTTTGGAAAAATACCTGCATCATATTGTTATAACTGCTATCCTCCAGACACTGTTGAGAGGCAGTAAATACCAGAAAAAACCCCAACAAACAAACAAAAAAAACCAAACAAAAATCTCCACAAATGCCAAACAAAAACCCCTAAAAAACAAACCCATAAGACAAGAGTGCTTGAAGCAGATTGGGAAAGCTTCCTTCTTAGTTGCTCTGAGAAACAGCAGTTCAACAAATCAATGACAATGAAAGAAGTAGTTTTTTTTCTTTCAATTAACATTTAAGGTAAGTTATTTTGTCAGACTGATAGCCTTTAACTGATGTTTATTTTTCCACCAGATTACACAAAACAGGCTGATTAAAACAAACACTTCATTAGTTTAACTTTAAATGTGAAACTTACATCAGAATGACCAAGTCTTATATTACAAAGCAGCCTTTGAAATTAATAATGTCTTAATCCTTGAGTGGATGTATTTTATCATACACAGCTTATTTGTCCATGTTCATCTCACTCTGCTTTGATATTTGTAATAATATGGATTCTTACTATGAACCTAATTCTGCCATCAAAAGAGTAAGAGAACAAAGTTTCTATACTAATAATTCAAACCGCAAAACTGTAAAATACCAAATGAAATGAAAAAATGATATAGTTTACATTTCACCTTAACTAAATTTCACAGAGGTGCTTTATATGTAGAGAAAAGGATCTTACTAATCTGCAACTAATTATAAGTACACTCATTGCACAAATCTATTCCATACCACAGTGGGGTGGATTCTCATTTCCTTTATATAAAACATATATAAATGGACAAGCACAACATTTCTTCTAAAAACAGAGTAAATTCCAGTTATAAAGTCCTTCATTTGGAGATACAGTGAAAAACTCCAATTATCTCAGGAGGGTGTTGTCATCATGAGACCGAAGCTTCTTGGCTTCAGTGTGCTTTCAGAAACACTGAACTTCTGAAGGAGTTCTTCTGCTTGCATTTCAATATTAAAAAGGTGACAGTTTGTCCTATGCATGTGTAATAGTAAATCAGCAAGAAATATTAATTCAGTTTATCTGAAAGTTGTTGAATAGAAGGTTGGTACTTTGTAGTTAAAAATATAAATGAAGTAAATTAAGACTCAAATTTATAAACACAAAGATAAGCAGCTTTATTTTCTGAACCTTTGAGTAGCTCTACTGACCCGGATGAAGCAAGTTCAGATGCCTTTTCGGTGGAAAATCAGTCTTGCATGAGACACAGCATTTTTTTTCAGGGAAAAAAAAATGTTTGGGAGTAAACTGAGAATTGAAGTGCATGGATTATTTTCATCTGATCACATACCAGTGAAATAATAGAGATAATTCAAACAGAGGATAATAAAAGTGGTTTGCATTGGAGATTCAATACTCTATTACTTAAGGATAAAGAATTTCTAATAGCCATTAAAAGGAAAATCAAGGAATATATAAATTTTAATTTGGTCTCTGCATCATATCATAGTGCACTGAAGGCTTTCAAAGTAATTTTTAGAAGCTGGATTTTAGGTGTATGTCATGAAATTAGGAAATGCCAAAGGCAAGAATAATTGTAGCTATTAGCAAAGATAACAATAAAAAATTAGAACATCAAAAATCCCATAGTAAAAAGCTTATGTAGAATTGCTACAGATTAAGGCACTATTGAATAATATTGCTGTTAAAGAAGCCAATTATTTTTATAGACCAAATAAATTTTTCTATGATAATTCATATAAAACCGGTAAATGGTTAACTGCCTTAATAAAAGGGGAAGAGAAATCTCAACATAACAGCAATTTATACAAAACAAGGGGTGATAATGAACAAGAAGAATTAGGTACGTGATATCTCCAGGGCACGTTATGAGACTACATAAATCTGAAACTTCTGAAGATGATATCCAAAATTAGGGACTGAAAATGAAGAAATTGAATGTTATCTATCTTTTCTTTAACACAGGAAAAAGGAGGTTGGCTATGGTCCAAAACACATTGGGAAGTTAGACCTCAGTGACACTAGACAGAGATGGTTGCCCATCAGATTTTTTTAATGCTACATTTCAAGAACTTGGGTTCTTCAAGCCACAGATCTTCTAGTTTTCCTTTGAATTAAGCCAAATAGCTGAAATAATTAATATTTTGAAACAGAAAACAAACTCTTTGGGATTGTTCAGTTGTAAGCCTTTTTTTTTTTTTTTCTCATTTGTGACAATACCAAAATGTTTAGTCAGCAGAAAAAGAAAGGTAGCAAGAAAATACTCATGAAGATCTGATGGCTTCAGTAAAAAAACTCCTACCAGTGACCAATAATAGGGTATTTAATATTAGCACTATTTCTGCCCAAAATATTTTCTGCTCCAGCTACTGGTAGCTGCAGTAGCTGCTGAAAGACTGTATGACCAGCAAAATTGGGAAGCGTGTAGAGATTTGTTTGAAACAGTGTCTTAAAAAGGCAGTTCTTGAGACCAAAACCTAACTTTGAACTGAGTCTTCAAACTCAACCTTTGTTTCAAAGAAGCATTTATCAGATGGGATAGCCTCCTCAGAGCTCTCACAAAGAATGTGTCCTTATTTATGAGTAAAACCACCTCTGCTGAATTTAGCAGTCAATCCTACAGTGACCTCAGTAAGTGAAAATTCACTTTTATTCATGTCTTCTTTGCCTGATGCTACAGGCAAAGATGGGTTGGTCCTACAAAGACTAACTTCATTTGGTTATTTTAAATTGTTCTGACTCAATCTGTTTAGTTAGAAAGAGCAGACTTGGTGAACAAGTTGTTTGTTCTCTTAGCATTTACTCTTCAGAAACAGTGACATTGCACAAGTACCAATGTTCAGGTGCCTTCCTTTTAACTCACCTACCTCTCAGTCATGGTACTTTAAAAATCTTTGCTCCAGCTTGTATAAAGATTCATGATGAGAACGGGACATTTGGTCTCTGCATGACTCTGATCTCATACACAACTCACTCCAATTGACCCATGCTCTTCTGCTTAGGATGAAATTGATAGGCAAGGAGAATCAAGCACGCTGTATCAATTTAAAACCTTTGAGGTCTTTCTTTTTCTTTCTATTTTCCTTGAAAAAACCTTGTCCCTGGGGAAGTCAAAAGCAATAGTGTTCAATTAGGATAGAAACACACGTTGGAGATGGGTTGTAACTAAAAGGTGTATATTTTCACTTGCCTAGCTAAACAAATTCCTTTGTGTGGTCTTTAAATTATCTGGCATTGATTGCTAATGTTACAGATTGATACTTGTAATTTTTGCAAGAGAAACTGAGTGTCCTTTCTAAGTTTGTTTGGTTTTTTGTTTTGTTTTATTTTGGGTTTTTCTCTATTTTGTTTTGTTTTGGTTTGGTTTGGTTTTTTTGTGTAGACTTGGTAAAGATATGGAAAGGGATTACAGGAGGTCATGGAAGACATTACCAGTTCTTTATCCAGGTCTCAGTCCCTCCTGAAGAATGCTTGCCCTTCAATGGGAGAAGGGTTTGGGAGTTTGGTTTCCAACTCTTGCTGCAGGGATCGTTGCATCTCATTGGACAGTTGGCACAACAGTAGATACCCTTAAGATTTATGATAATTTAGCACCATGGGGACTCTACTAACTGCTCGTAAGACTGCAGTTGGAATTATTGGATTTCAGTAACAGTTACAGACTTGGCCTTTAATTTAATTTTCAGTGTGCTGTTTTATTTCTGCCTCATCCAGCATGGTGTCAGCAAAGCAGGATCAGGCCCTTCAAATTTGCTTATTGACTGCTAATAAAACTCAATGCAGAAATCATGGGTTTGAAGTCAGTGTTTAACTAAGAGCACAAGACAATTTTTCTTAGTGAGAGACATTTGAAAATTGTTTAATGGTTTGACTTCTTGTGATCTCAAGAAAATTTTCATTTTAAATGGTTTCAGTGAACAAGTGCATTCAGAAAGGAACAGCAGAGCAAAAAATAGACTTGTCTTCTTTATACCTTTATAAAAAACCCAAACATACTAGAATTTTTTTAAGAAAATCATGTGTGTATGTGCTCAGGGAATATGTTTCATTTACCTGGGCATCTTTTTATAGTACAAATTTATGATCCATAAAATTCGCGATGATGGGAAATTGACTGACAATGTTACATGAATCAAGATATCAGCTACCGGAAGGCTGAGAAAATAATCTGGTTTTTTCACAAGGACTATGCACACCAACATTTTTTAATGAAAGAATTGTGTCATACTGAAGTACGAGGAATCTACACCAAGCTGGTATTTTGGGCAGAGAGAAGGGAAGGAAAAGAATTAAAGGAAAGATAAAGAACATGATTTGAAAGAGAATTTATCCTTCATTTGCTTAGCCAGTTCCTGATTTAAGAGGACAAAATGGTAGTGGAAAGCCATTTTCCTTTCCCCAAGCCCCCATGACATTAAATATAAAATTGGAGGACTGATTTAGGTTTGTTCTCATCAGTATTGATCAAAACCATAGCTTAAATAACTCTTGAGACAAAATATACCGTTGCCAAAGTTTCAGCATTCTTCTTGCTCAGAGATGGTTCTAGAGATCAAGTGCTCCCATGACTGAAATTCCCTTGGAAAATTCATAGATCATTCATTTTCCTAAAAAATCCAGAAGTTGTCTTTCCTTTTCTGTTCTTCACTGCAGATCCTTACAAGTCCTCAGACATTCACCCTTGTAAATAGTGAAAAAACAAAATACAAAAAATTAATTGTGTTTAAAATTCTAGATCTTGAAGAGGTTTTTATAGATCAGATTTGGGAAAGATACTAACATTTTAATTCACTACTGCAAAATTGTTACCATTTAGAGCCAATGCAAAAAGGAGTACAATCAGGTTTCTATTCTATTCTGTTCTCCAGTCTATTCCTTGTTGTGTCCTGCCCCCCACATACACTTGTAGACAAGTGATGTTAAGATTTTCTTTTTCACTCCTGCAGAAACTACCTAAGATCAACAGGAAATATAAAAAGCTGTTGAAAAAGAGTAGAAGTATAGAGAGGAATTATGGTAATTGTCTTCAGTTGCCTTCACACTGGCAAGGTGAATTTTTTTAACTGTCTTCTCCTGCTGACTTAAACACTACAAATGTTTACTCAGAGAGGAATAGGGCCAGTTGCCTCGGGTCACTCTGAGGGAAAAAATGAATTACAGAGAGGACAGAAATAAGACAGTCTTCCCCTGGCAGCATTGCATATAGTGTTCTAGAGGAAACAGTTGCTTCATCCCTTCCCAATCTCTCACTGGTTATTACACTGAAATGCACCCCAGACAATCACTATCATAATGAGGTTAACGGATATGATAAATTCAGCAGCAGCGTTCTTTGTTTTTGATTGACTTTGTGGCTGTGAACTCCTAAATTCATCCTTCCCACACTTTACTCAATGATTGACAAATATTTTTTAGGGCTAATCTGAATATTCATTGACACATTTAAAGCTTTAGTGAAATCCTTGAATAAAAATTGTGGCAATAAAAAGTAATATTCTTTTGAAAACACCTCAGAGAGGGAGTTCCTTCTTTTTCTAGGACACCCCTCTGGTGAAGAAGCATGCTGCTACATCAGATCACCAGAGAAGAAGAGAATGTGCTCAAGCACAGAGGATCCTGTGTACATTTTGCAGAGCTAGAGGGCAATTACTCTACTGCTGTTTGGCCCACACAAACACTGTATCAGGAAAACCCCAAATTTTAAACCACATTTTCAATCCTATAAGACAGAAAAAAGCGTGCCATAAACAATTGGTACTATTCAGTGTATGATATTTCACTCATTTCATATTGTCAGTGTCCCTTTTAAGAGCCATAAAAATCTTAACAGTTGTGCTGCTGTAGGGCTTACACTTAATTGTTGCAAAAAACAAGTGGGAGTCAGCGTAATGAAAGACGTGCTCCTGCCCTAAAACTCCTTCAGGCACTAAATTAGAGTTCTCCAAAATAGGGCAAGGATTAGAACTACCTTTACTACTTACCAGGGGAGCAATCATTTTCAGCATGCATAAAAGTCAATGTGCATTTTTTCACCTGTCCATGGGGATATTATTTTATTAAATAAATTCTGGAAATATAAAGATCAAAGTAAAAATGAACACTCTCTTTTACTTTTTTTTCTCTGTTAACCTTCCTTCTAACTTCTACCTATACTGTACCTGAATATAAGCAACAGTTTCACAGCCCATTTTTCTGATCAATGCAAGCTTAGGGAATCTTCTGCATCAAGAACTGAACAGCTGGGAACATGCTTAATTATGTTCTAGGCTAGTGAAACGACAGTATAAAATAATTATTGGCACAGCACATTAGTGTTTAAGAACAACAGCTTTAAGGTTTGGGGTTAATTTTAGAAAAAATATATTATAAATTTGTATGTGGGAAGGGACTGAGGAAAAAAGCTAGCTGCAGAGAAAGAAAAAAATTACTGAAGCACTTGGTCAGCAGAACAAGAATAAAAAAGCTGACTGAGGTAAAGTTACTCAAACTTTCAATTTGCTACTCTTCTCAGTTTTTGGAGACCAGGTAGGCACTCTACTGACTCTCACCCACCCATCCAGCCTTCAGCACAGCTTCCTTTCTCCCCCATCTTCTTGCTTTGCTTCTAGGTTCACTACATTCAGCCCCTTTCCTTCACCAGGAAGGAGCTGGAGAGGAGACCTGTCCCACTGGAGAAGAAGGCTGTGATCAGAGAGGGCTGTGAAGCTCTGCAGGGAGTGGGGCCACCAGAAGATGTCTACCAGAACCACATGGTCCCTGCCACAATCAAATTGCCTTGCAGGATTTTCAAATAAATGGGAAAAAGAGACAATTCTTAAAAATTGCCCTTTGAGTGAGCATCACTGGCTACCAAGCAATGAGCACACATTACTATAAGGGGTAAAGGTTCTTTTGATCATAGGCAATTGTTCTATTTTATGGAAGTGTGGCTGTGACAGCCTCATTTATGTGTATCTTACCAGGGCTGGAAAGCAATCAGGTTGCACGGATTTTCATCAGGGTAAAGTAAAATAGATTAGTCTCATAGCAAGTTTCAAGTTTTAAATATCAAAATTGAATTGCACAACTTGAATACAAAAAGACTAACCTTTTTCAACAATATTTTTATTTAAAGAATTGTCACTTTCAGCAGAGGAACAGATTTTGCTTAAATTAAAAATAAAAACCTTAAAAAAATAAAAAAATAAAAACCAAACAAATTTTTTCCCAAACTTATCATTTCTAAGTAAAGATAGAACCATCTGCCCACTTACACCAGCTGGGTGTCTGGCCATGAATGTCGGATATTTCATGCCAAATTGAGTAGTTATCAATGGTTTATTATTTATTTATTTATTTGTCTACTTACTAAAAAAAATTCTCTCCACACTCAGTTAATTTGCATAGCTGCAATTCCATGTTTCCCCCCTAATTTAATTTTTAATGCACCTGAAGAATATGGTTGCTGTGCTGACCCCCATCTCGAAGTCTAATGAAGTCTCACCATTTCCAGCAGAACTCTAAACAAATGCTACCCTGGAAATCAGACTGTAGCTTTCAAAAGAACACAAATGTTCATTTATCAAAATAATAATATCAACTGCTATTTGAGTGCTTTATTTATATATCATATGTAAGTGGCTAATCAGAAGTAATAGCTGATTATTAAATACAAATGGTTTCTTATTTACATAAATAAGGCTTGTCTTACTTCTTTTGCCAGCTTTGGGTTCCCTGCTAGCCATCACAGACTGTATTGGCAGCCACAGTACCTTCACTGGTCTTGCCAATTTAAGTGGAAATAAATCTGATCTTTATCTTTAAATTGCAACTTAATATTGCTGAAATACACAAGACTGATTTGAAAATTTTCCTTTTTTATTCTGATTTTTTTCTCAGACCAGCCTTTCCTACACAGCTCGGAGTTTCATGGCTTAGTTCCACTGCCATGTTTACAGACTGATACTTGATCTCATTGCTGCTGTTCCTCAGCACACTGAGGAACAGCAAGGGACGAAATCTTCAATTTTTACAATTCCATTGACTGGTACAGAGTCAATGCAATTGTAAAAATTGAAGATTTCATCCCTTGCCAATGCAGAATTTTTATTTATATAGATTGGGGTCTACTTTAATTTTTACTCATTTGGGGACTTTATTCAATACGCCAAGGGTTTGCCTAAACAGGGACACTCAGGAAAGTTAATCCAAAGTAATTAAAACAGTGAATTTAAAGTGGATTAGTTAAACCACATTAAACCCCAGTGTGGACTGGGGTTTAATGTGGTTTAACTAATCCACTTTAAATTCATACCTTTAGTTAATTTGGATTAATTTTCCTGAGTGTCTCTGTTTAGACAAGCCCTAAAGCCCCAATCCTGTAAACAATTTATGCACACAAGTATTTGTATGTGATGCACTTAATTAGCCTCGATTCAGGAAAGCACTTAAGCTCTGCTGAAATCAAGGAACTTAAGTGTCAATGGATGGTTTTGCCTGAATTGGGACCAAAGGCACCACACACAAAAATGCTACCCTGGTCACTCACATTGACAGAAATCGTGCTTTATTTTTGGATGTTCTTAGAAAGAATTTTTTCTGATACCCAGTTTCTTTTCTTTTGGCCCTTCTCCACTAAACCTGTGTATAGCGTTGCCCTGTTCTATCCAGTTTCTCCATCTCTTGGTGTGCTGGCCCAACAGCTATGTGGTACACCACATTATGCTGATATGATTCTGTGCTGGTGCACTGTGCGCTACAAAATCAGGTTGGTTTCTTGATATGTTTCAGAGGAAGTCTCACCCATGTCAAATTTTAATTAAGCTAGTCTGGAGTACATGATTCCTTTTATTCTTCCCAACAGTAGTTCATCAGTCTTTTTTGCTCTTGCTCACTCAGTTTTCCTTGATTCCTTTAAATTTTTTCAGAACACATTAAGTCGTGCCTCTTTGTCAAACTTACATGATGCATTTCATCATGTTTGACATAACTGTCAGTATGTCAAGCTATGCATTTTACTGAGAAAGCAGATGTTTGGTTCTCTGCTGGAAGAAGACAGTATGTTGTAGTAGGTAAGTAGTAGGTATTTGGGATGTGTAATTAGTAATAGGAGAAATATACTGAATTGTATCACTTGACATACAGATTCACAAAGAGCTTACATAAACTTCACTAAACCCAAGGATTTTAAAATTACTTAAGACCCATTTGAGTTATGGAGTAAATGTCTATGGCCAAATCCTACTACAATAAGAGGAATAATGCAAGTACTTTTTCACATAAGAAGGTTCAGGTGGAGAATGAAAAAGAACAAAACTTGTAATTAATTATTCTCCTTATGATTGGTAAATATTTTTAAATAATGTACAAAAGCAGAACTTAAGAATGATTGAGCAAATAGTTACAGAAACTTCAAGCTGACAATGGTGTCAAGCAGATCCTACTGGAAGAAAATACATCAAGTTTAAAACCAATATAACTTTATTCTTATTGGCTGTGTACAGAATACATTTCATTGTAGGGTCTAGAAATGACAGAAGTACTTCACGAATATTTCCCAGTTTCTCTAGGGGATAGAGGAGTGCAGTTTTATTTGATTCTGGGAGAATCTGCAGTCATAAAAGCTTCCTTGAGATTTTCTTCCTCAGATTACAAAATTCCCTGGATTACAGATCACATATGAAATCCAAACAAAATGATGTAACAATTTGAAATACAACTAACGTGTGTATATAAATACACACAATACAACTAATATTGTATGCATGTATTTGTATATGCACACAATCATGCAAGCATATACTTCAATAAAAATGCTTTGTATATAATTCACATATATATATTAAAAATCCATGAGAATTTTTATATTATTTGCATGAGTTAACTAAGAGCAAAAGTCAAGACATTTTGCTTTATATTTTATTTAATTGGCAAATCTATATTATACTTTCTCAAACTATGTGAAATCATCCTAACTAGATCATATGCATGTAATGGCTTTATTCTATAGCTGATAATGAAGCTGGGCTACCCTCTTTACTCCAAAGGACCAGAAACCTAAATGCTAGCAAGCAACATATGCATTTTTTGCTATGTATACTGCTTAAACATGAGACATTTGTATAAAACATAGCCAGATTACAGACCAGACTAGTTAAATGAAGAACCCTACTGAAAACATAAACAGTCTTCATAATTGCCAAGTAAAATTTAAAAAATATTTATAACCTCAAAAATATTTCAGTCAACACCTAATATAGGAAACATTATTTTCTTCACCCATATGAAGTTTACACATCTCTACTTGTAACTCTGCAGTAGGATGTATTGTGAACATAAACCAAGTAGATTGACCTTAACCCTCCATAATCTTGAAAATACGGAAATCAGTAATATTTGGAATTTATTTTTCTCTTTATTGGTGCACAAGTAGAAGGGATAAATTTCTTTACAATGTTTTAATTTAGGGGTGGAACCTCCATTCTTGCTTAAAATGGCATTCTAAATGTTATGATTAGCCTAACAATTGATTGCCAATGAAACAAGAATAACTACTTTTGGCAGATTCTGCTGTTATTTTCCTGCTGGCTTTTGTTCCAGCTTTTATCTTCCATGGGAAAATTTTCATATTGAGAATACTGAGAGGGCCCAAATCTTTTAAGACATCCCCTAAGCACACACACAATTAGATATCCTATGCTCATATAATTATTCCAGCAGTTATTTAGACAACTCGCAATTGCCTGATTTGAGGACTCAGTGGGAATATGTGCCAAAGGCAGGTGCACAATTCCCTTTTTTAAACAGCAGCACAAATCTGCAGGCTTATAAAGAAAAGGTCTTGATACTTTCAATACGAATTTTACCTAATGAGCCCCGTCTATACACCCATATCTTCAACACATAATATGCTATATAACTCTTCACATTGCCATTCCATCTCCCAAACACATGCTACTTTTGCACATGTTCTTACCTAAAATGCACTTTATTGCAAAAGCAGAAAATAGGAACTTCCATGTATTTATAGTGGACAGGTCACGGTGATATACACAGGCTGACTGTAGATGGCTGTACTATTTCTAAATTAAATGCTATGCCCTGTGTCGAACAAAACTGTATTTTCATCGCTGAGCTATTCAAGTTATTCAAAACATGGTATTAACAGAAAAAAATTATGTGCTTGACTGCTTGGCATTTTTAATATCAAGATCTGCTCTAACATAAAATAAATGTAAGGAGAGACAAACAGAAAATCTTTATTGCAAACAGAAAACGAAAGTATGTGTTTGAAATTAATGAATATATGGACATGCAAGCAAATTCTCCTGTCTTGTTTTTGTCCTGAGCTTTTTAATTTTAAATCTACCAACAATTTAACTTTAAATGACTCTTTCTACTTTAAACATTCTGATGTAGCAAAAAATGTAAATGTATGGCTGTAAAACACTATCATCAGCAGGCCGGAACCTACTTTGGTCTCTCTTTTTTTAATCAAACATCTGGGAACCAAAAACATCTGTAGACTGACATGGAGTTAAGATTTCCTCTCTAAGTGTCTTTGGCAAAACCACATAGATAGGCTGATTATCTTGCCCTGAAATCACCCAAAAGGCAAAAAAGTTCCTTCCTGGGAATCAAGAGAATTATAAGAAATATCTTCAGAGATTAGATACCATACATTCATCATGCAACTGTTATTAAACTTAAGAAGTTTTATTCCTGTTTAATTTCTAGGTGTATCTTGGATTGATCATCTTTTTTCCTGTTACCTTGAAGTATGTTTTAATAGTCAAACATGCCAGTTTTTTCCCAAGACTCAGTTTCAAATAATATTTCTGCTTATAGCTACATCTATACTGTAGTATGTCTATAGTTTCCCCTTCAGTCTTGTACTGGTGTCTCCAAAGAAAAGCCTGGATACCTACTGCACTTTCACACATAATGAGAAACTGCAAAATGGTCACAAGGAGCAACCTAAGTTACAAGGCGTTTCACGACACCTTCAAACGCTTCCATAAATGCACCCCTTGCATGCTGTTTTTGCAAGAAAAATGAACTCTTCAATACTTGGCACTCCTCTGTCCACGTCCCATCATGGGTTTTAATGAAAGGCTGACGCCAAGCAAGCGGCACGTTTACCGGGTTTTCCAAGCCTTAAGGAAGAGATCTTTGTGACCGATCTCAATCGCGTGCCAGCGATCCAGGTGTGCCCTGGGCAGCGAGGCGCTCGTCCCAGCGAGCTGCTGCCGGGACGCAGGGCCGTGCAGTGACCCCGGGGCCGGGACCCACCTCCGGCCGCCCCGAGCTCCAGCCGAGCGCTTCACTCCTTCCACCAGCACGTCTCCCAACCCGGCCAGCCGCTCCCAAGGAGCGATGTTACGGACCCACTTTAAATCACCATCATTTTAAGCCCCTTCCCCCCATCCCTCACTGCGTGACCAGCAACTGCACTCTACGCACGCTTTATGTAAACACAAACAGATCGAGCTTCCTCAAGAGGCCGAAAGGCCCCAAAGAGACGCAAACCCTCCCGATCCGACCAACCCCGCCGCCCTCCTGCTGCTGCCCGCCGCGGTGGCGAGAAGCGGGCGCCGGCCAAGCCGCGAGGGCAGCCCCGTGCTCGCCCTTCCCCTTCCAGCAGCGCCCCGCCGCCCCGGCGGGCACAGGCAGCGGGGAGCGGGCACCGGCAGCGCGGAGCAGGAACAGGGAGCAGGCGCCGGGCGGCCGCGGGCTCGGGCGCCTGCGCGGCGGGAGCGGGGCGGTGCCACCGCGCGTCCCCGCGGGCGGGCAGGGAGCCCTTCCCCTTCCCTTCCGCGGGTCTCCCCCACCGCCTCCCCCTGCCCCGCGTCCCTCGCAGGGCGTCGGGCCGGCACGGGGGTCTGTGCGCCGCGCCGAGCCGCAGAGAGGGAGGGCGGGAGGGGAGGAAGGAGGGAGGCGGGGAGGGAAAGAGAGAGAGAGAGAGGCTGAGCCAGACCTTCATGCCACTGCAGGCAGCAGCAGCAGCAGGTAAAACCAGCCCCAGAGCATCTGCTCCCCTTCACCCGCTTGCCCCCCTCCCCGCCGGCCGCCCCGCAGCCGCAGTGCGCCGCCCCGAGCCCCGGACCCCGCCGAGCCCCTCTCCCGGCCGGCCGTGGCGGCGGCGGGGCCGGGGGGGCGCCGAGGCCTGCGCGCCCCGCGCCGCCGCCGCTCCTCGGCCTCTCCCGCCTTCCTCCCGCGGGGTCCCGCCGGGAGCAGCGGCGGCCCGCGGCGTGCCGGGGGCAGGTGATCCCGGCAGGGAGCTGTGCAGCCAGAGCCTCGCTGCCGGGAGGTGAGAGCAGGGAGGGAGGAGGAGGCAGATTTGTCACAAGGTTTCCCCCTCTGGGTTGGCTTTTTTTTTTAAATTTTTTTTTTAATTATTTAATTGTTGTTGGTGATTCCGATGGCTGAAGAGGGAAGTTGAAGGTCTTCATAGCTATTTTAATTTTTCTTCCCTCCAGGCCTTCGAAAGAGAATTTCTAGAAGCAGCTTGCGTTCCCTTCAGTCTTCCTGCCCCAGAGCCTATCTGCCTCCCTGCTCTCACCTACCTGACTCAGTCTGTGCTAGCTGTCCATTGCCATCAGTGGTAGATGTTTAACCATCACACGTGTTTTTCTTTGGGATACAGCAGTTCAAGTGGTGTACAAGTTTGCATTTGTGTGTATAGGCTGCAATTAACACGTTTTAGCTGTTTGAGAGTTTCATACAGTGAGGTTGCTGTACTGTACCCATCAGTAGTTCAGTTTAGCTACATGCCCTGTGGTATTACACATCCTGGAGGCTTTATGGTTTGCTTTTAAGAAACAGTTGTTCCATCATGCTGGAATAGCATCGCTTTGGTGGTATACTCATGAAAGAGGTGTACAAGTGAAAGAATCATGTACAAAATGTACTGGGATGGCACTTGGGAGAAAAGAATACACTTCTAGCTCTGCAACTCAGCTCCATTCCCTGCTTGACTCAGTAATCCTGGTTACCTTCCCATACAAAGCTCTGAAACTTGGTTAAAAAGCACCACATAAGTCTCTTTGCAGACTAAAGAAACTTCATTGAAGTTGTAATATGTCAGTTTTGTTACTGGTCACACATTAGTTCAGCTGTTTACTGATAATACTTACTCTGTGAAAGCTAAAGATTCCAAAATACATTCCAATTATATGTGGGCTGATTGTTGTTATTAAAAATATTTTTAAGAATTTGAGGTTCATTAAATATTCAGTTGAATTAGTCCTAGTTCCCATCTCTAAATCATCATCCACTGTTACAGTTGCAACTGAGACGTTGAAATACTGTAAGATCTAAAACTGGGCAATAAGAAAGTTACATTGTTTGTGGGTGCTAATGGATTCTATTTTTGAAACCAGTCCTTTTTTTTTCATTTTGTTAGTGTAGTAGCTGTAATTGTGAGTTAACACAATTGTGATTACCAGTTGTCAGGCTTTTTTTTTTTTACTGACACACGTGGCCCACGTTTGACCTAAATGCTGTACCCGTAGGGGTCATATGGATGTATATAAATAGTAGCGATTGCTGAAGTTGTTAAAAGTAATACTGTGTTGAAATCAAAGTTCAGACTGTCAGGTAAACAAACAGAGCCTATTCCAAATAAACTTGTGAATTTCAAAACTTTTTTTGTATATTTTCTTGCTTGAAATTGACAACTTTGCTGTTGAGCCAACAACTGGAGCTGTATGGGCTGCAAACCCACATGGTGAATTTCAGAGCATAGCAAAGTACGAGAACATGAGCAATTGCTAGATGTGTGAAGTGCATGCTGGAAAGATGGTGCATCCCCCCCCTTAGATTTTATGATGGCTTCATAATTTAGGTACTACAGATATGGTAAATTCCTGTGAAAACTGAACATTTGAAAAGATACTAATGACATCCTTTTGTCAGTGAGATGAAAACAAGAGGCTGTTTTCCAGCTTTTTGGATGGAAAGGCGACTAAGTAAAGCTTCTGTTGGTAGCTTTGGTCAATGATTAATTGAACTGATGAGATTCTTGCATGTTTTACTTCATTTTGCCTTCTTGTAAATCTGAGTTAAGCCAGAAACTTGATGTTTACAGTTTTTCTTATTAAGCTGTAATATTAGCAAAGCTTACTTGCCACACAAAATTGGTTCAGAGGTTTTCTGAAAGTACTTTGCTGCCTGTGAGAAAAGCAGTTACCTTTGAGAAATATAAGTGAAAACATTCCTTACATTTTTCCCTCTTTACATAACCACGTTGGCTTTACTTGAACATTGTGCTTTTCTCTTTTGTTTGCACTTGAATCTTTTAGACTTGGTTACCTTGTACTGATGTGCAAGAAAAGTGTGATTTAGTGGAAATGTGTTATACATTCTCTGCCTTCCTATGATTTATGCTAATGTAGAGATCATCTTTGCCGTCTCCAGGTTGTTGTTGCTATTACAACTTCATTTTTCACTGTGGAAGGGCTGTGCAAAGAGCTGGTTTACACTTTGCCCTGAAAGGAATTCTGTTGATGAAGTCTTAGAAAGTTTACTTCATGCTCCATCCTTAGGAGTTTTATCTTAAACTGTTAGGTATGCTGCTGTAATTGACAACAGCTGTTGTGGAGGATAGACAGTTTCTAAGATAATCAGTTCCTAGTCCATTGGAGGCTTTGTTGATTAGCACGTGTAAGAGCATTTTAGATCAGGAGCCAGTGATGTCTGCTGAGTGCAAACGTGGTATGTTATCTAAACTGTTTGACTTAGGCTCTACACTGCTCTGAAGCAAATAAGCTGTAGGTTTTGTGTGCTTTTTCTTCTGGCCCAGGAAGGGGCCCAAAGCAGTTAAGTCTCTAGTCTATAAAAACACACATAGTTGGGTGATCTGTGCTGTCAGAGGAGGAGGAGGACTGTTAAATGTGATAGGAGTTGCTTGACTGTGTTTAGTTGTTACGTTGGTGAGGCTTGAACTCTGGTTTTGACCTCCAAAAGGTATAGCTGGTACCATTTCCAGCTTTTAGGAAATGGTGTTTTAGGTGTTTGTTTTATTTAAGAATGTTTTTGCCACTTAACCGAGTGACCTTATTTTTTCTGATGTTGCAACTTCTGTGATCAACTGCTTTCACAAAAAGGACTTGAAAATAATGTAGTTTGAGGTCCCCCACTATAATCTAGTAATTCCTGCTCTTTTTAATGACATTGAATAGAAAAAAGTGTGGTTTTTCTGAATCTTACCTGAATCCATGTGTGACTGTCCTTGAGGCGAAACAGTTGACCATATTTGTAACTGTGACAAAAAGAGCTGAGCTGGAGCAGTTAGTCAGACTACATCCAGACCCTGGGAGATGAACATTGAACATTTAGCATTTATCTTACATAAAAGTTGATGAGTTACCAAACAGAATAGAAATGGGTATTCTGCCTCTGTTAATGGTTAGATGTAGATTTCCCAAAAGCACTGACTCGTAACATGACCCAAAATCTCTTTGGAATTAGTTTGAGAATATTAGGCAGAATCAGGTGTTAGTGATACTGAATTGAATACAGGAGAAATTAGACAGTACCATGGTGTTCTATTTAAAAAACCCCAACATTATCCTTCTGTACTATTTAATTTGGAGGGATTTTTGTTCTGTTAATGGGCTGGCAAATCGTTATTTTAGGTTTATTAAAGACCATTACTACCATGCTACTAATTAATCTAGTTGTGTATGTGAAAAGTTCATGTACTTTCTGGAGCTAACTTGCATTAAGTACTACATCTATCTTAATGCAAGAGCGTTTCACCTTAAATGTATTACAGCATCAGTTCTCATCTCAATGGGTTTGATTTTGGAACTTCTGATGGGCTAAGCTTTTATTTTATTTTTTTTTAAAGTGTATTGAGATACTGAGAATCTACCATTTACTTTTCTGGATGACTTGTTTCAGTGATTCATCTTTGCCACTATTTAAAAATAAGGCATGCAATTATTGTTTGAATACATTTGAATGCATCTGTCTTTCCTTAGTTCTTGTTATCTCATCTGAATTCTCCATCATATCAGACTGCCTTAAACTTGATTCGTCCCTTTGATACTGTGTTTTCACTCCTGCATGGTGTCAGGCCCTAGCATTTAAAGACACATACAGATCTTAAAATATATAGTTTTAAAAGAGCATCAACAGATCAAAGATTTGCTGGGCTGACTACTCTAGGACTCTGAGATAAGTTTAACAAGTATGCTGATTTAAAATGTTTTTCTCACAATGTTTTTTAACATCTGATCTGGAACATCTGCTTAACAAATGAGTTGGAAGGAAAATCAATATAATGTGATACAATTATACCATTTTGAATCTTTCCAACTATAGAATCAAAGTATTTATTGACTATTTTTGATATGTCCTAACAATTTTTAACACTTGTGTCACCTCTGTCTAGTTATGGGCCTCTGTTGTTGAGGTGGTGTTTGTTACCAATACCCTTTGTGGTGTCATGGGTGAGTGTTTTGTGTCTCTCACTTTCTACACTCTGCAACAGTATATGCTAATGTTAATCCAGCCTCCCCTGTTAGCTGTTGATCCTGCTTATTTTTTTAATTTGCTTTTTTAATTCTTTTTTATTTACTTGTTGAGGTTTTGAGAAACTACGCAGAGCTGTAGCCAGAACTGTACAAGATTCATCCTTTTGCTAGCTGTAGAATTGCCTGACCAAAGATAAAAGCAAAGATAAAATGTTTCTGTTTTCATGTTTTTCTAAGATTTTTCATTGCAATTAATTTTGGTCATAACACTTTTTTGCTTCTGAAATTTTGAAAACTCAGGAATATGAGCATTGTTATGTTTTATATGTTTATATAAAACTCAGTAATCTCTATTTGGTTAGGTAATTTGACCATGTTCAGTAATTCTTAGGCTGTGTCCAGTGTCTACTTCAGTGACTTACTCATTGTAGCTATTATAATGGAATATATGATAATTCTTTTGGTTATGGTGAGTGCTGTTAGAAGACTGTTGCTAATAGTTTTTAAAAATGTGTGTTTTTACTGTTGACAGCTTAAGATACTGAGATACTAAGTTTCAGTATTAAAGACATCAGTTTGACCTTTTTCTTTCTGCACATTGAAAATAGGGCTTACCAAAAGAAAAAATCCTACTGTTCTCTAGTTTGAGCTATGTCTGTAACAGTTCTCTATTATCACCACCTTCTGAGTGAGCTGATGTATTTAACTCTTAGACCCACATACAGTCAGGACCATTTGGTTCTGAATTATGAGGTAATGAATGCCTGAATGATGTTTCTTGAAACCTGGATTGTGCCTGTTTCATAATTAATGTTATTTCCATGTAGTCTCTGGTTTTACAAAAGTGGACCTTTGTCCTTTTCTTCTTGTGAAGAAGTATATTTGTGTGATGCACATGGAGAATAGACTAGAATTTAGGGAAGGGATGGAAATTTTTAAAAGTTTTAAAGAATATTTCTGGAACTGTGGTAGTAAATTTTTGGCATTTAGACTTCACTGTAGTGTTATTTTAAGAATTGTACTTGCTGTCAGATGAATTTTCATCCTGACCATTGTTTTGTGACTTAGTGTCCAACAGCAGGTGTTTTAAATGAAGTTACTTCATTTAGAAGGTACTGAAGTTACTTCCCAGTTGTGGATTAACTGCCATACCAGGGAGCTTCTCAAATTCTTGTCAGTTTATAAGAGTTTACAATGCTGACCCTGAGTTTTGTTAGACATAATAATTTTCTTGTTGATAATTAATTTCATATAGGTGGATGTTTTCAATATCCATGGTTAATATGTAGTTATTTTACAAATTTTACAATGCTATGTTTATAATCTACCTTCCCAGTGTCATGCTCAGCACTCTTTCCTCAATTCTTACAGAGTAGCTTAATGCTCAGTCATTACTTGAGCAACACTGATAATCATTTCTTATACTCTATGCTTTAGATGTGTCAACAAGCAGTTTGATTTGCCAGCATGCTGGCCATTTAGTTATATTTTGTAGCTTCATTTATTTCACATAGTGTTGATGAAGATGATTGTATTCTGGATCCTGATATTTTCCATTAACAGTGGTGGATGTGACCAGTGGCTCCTATATCCAATATTATGTGGATAAGCACACTCTTTCCTCAGCCTTCTTTTTTTTTTCCTACCTGTCATTGTTCAGAGTAATGAAACATTTATGTCTGGTGAAAGATCTGTCTATATTTTACTGATTGAAGTCTGACAATCTGCACTGTAGTTATATTTTCAGATCTTCCCCAACAGATTCTCTTTCAAAATTAATATTATTCTCTTTAAAAGTTACTAGTTTTTTATCATCTCTGCTTTAAAAGTTTTTGTAAGTGTTCCCCCTGACCTTTCCCATGTAAGTTGGACCTCTTTTAAGACTAGAGACTTTCAAGCCTTAGGTGGTATGTTTCATGTTTATTTCATTATCATGCTTATATCAGCATGCTTGCTTGTACTATAAAACTGAATAAGAGGATCCAGTGTCAAGTTGATACTTTGATTTCCTGTACCTTGTTATTAACTAAACTTTAGCTGGGTTATTCATGATTAATGTTTAGTAGTTTTGTAGAGCCTTTCATCTATAAATGAAAATAGCATTAATATATTTCAGTGAGAGTAAAGTGACTTAGTCAAGGCCAAACAACAACTCAAAGGAAAAGATTCAGTAAACTCAGATTTGTCTCATCACTGCTAACACAGGAGTGCATTGTAAAATATTGAATAAATCTGAAATTTTAAATGCATTGGTTAAATGGAAGAAATTAAAAGTAATTTAAACATGTTAAATAGTAAGCAATGTAAAAAAGTAGAGTGAAAGAGTAAACATGATAGAGAACTTGCTATATCTACTCTCAGCAAGTTCAGAGGAGGACCACAAAGATGACACAGAGCTGGAGCACCTCTACTGTGAAGACAGGCTCAGTGAGCTGGGGCTGTTCTGCCTGGAGAGGAGAACACACCAGCAAGGCCTTAGAGCAGCTTTCCAGGACCCAAAGGGGGCCTACAAGAAACGTGGGGAGGGATTTTTTTACAGGGGTGTGCATTGAATGGGACAAAGGGTGATGGCTTCAGACTGTAACAGGGTAGCTTTGGATCAGGTGTTCTTGCTATGAGGGTGGTGAGGCACTGGAGCAGGTTGCCTGGAGGACTTGTGGATGTTCTCTTCATGGATGTGTTCCATATCAGGCTGGCTGGGGCCCCGAGCAGCCTGGTGTAGGGAGAGGTGTCCATGCTGTGGGCTGGAGGGATTGGAACTAGATGATATTTAAGATCCCTTCCAACTCAAAACAGTCCTGGGTTTCTGTGATACAAGGAGAGTAGATTTAATGCTTGTGGGACAAATGGAAGTAAACATTTAGTACACTTGTCTTAATGTATATCTGATAAGATATTGATGATTATGCCTGGAATGATAATGGCATTATTAATTTCTTTAGTGAGACGAGTGGCTCTCTTCTGATACTCATGTTTGTGTTGTATGTCCTGCTTCCTATAAAGCTTACCTATGCTTTCAGAACAGTGACTTGGACACTTGCAGAATATACAGCCTGTTATTTTTGTTGGCACCACATACTTAAAGAATATGTGTGAGCCTTGCTTGTTTTTCAGTTATTCATGAGACAGTTGCATAGTGTTTCTCCTCCTTTGGGCCTGACTTATTTTGAGTTTACATCACTTACACTTAGGACTATGGTGCTAATAAATATACACATTTTGGGGAGAAGTTAATAAATCCAAATATGTAACTGGGCAGTTCTTATATATATCTCTGTAGTTCGGTTTGGTTTTTTTTCAGACTAAATCTGGTGCTGATTGTGACAATACCTTTTAAAGTTCATAATACCCCATAACCTTTAAGTACAGTGTGTTGAGCAGTCTAGGTTAATGGGACAAAGATTTGAACTCCTTTGAGCTGTGGATTTTCACTGTAGATTCACATTTATATGTAAAACTTACACTGGTTGTTTCTGCCAGTTTCTGTGTTTCATGAAAATATGTAGCAGTTAATTTTGAAGATATTCTTTTATTTTCAAGTATGCAAAAATCTGGATATCTGTAAATTTAATTTTTGCGGCTGGTTGGAAGAACAGTGTGAGTGCAAGCAGAGGCAAGTGCAACAGGCAGGAAGTTGCTGACTTCCTGTAATAAGAGGAAATTCATGTCCCAGTCAGTGGAAAGGTTTCTTCCAAATATGAGTGGAATATGTGCATTGTGCATAAAACACATTTAAAGCATTCAGTCAGAAGTTGGTGCCTTCAGAAATAAAACCAAAGGAATCAAAACCCCATCATTTTAGATTGTTGAAGTGTCTGCATTACAGTTAGGACTTGTTGAATTCTTTTTCAAGTGTACCTTTCAAAGGGAGCAGCCAGTGAGAATTAAATGAGACCAATATATGAATGAGGGTAAATTTCACCTTTTGTTTGTGAATTTACTTCACCATTTTCTGGAGAAACACATTGTGAAATGCCCTTTGAAATTTTATGTTGATACTTTAGAGTAAATTTGTTTCAGGCAGTTCTCTTTTCAAGCTAAAAAATCGTTCCTTTATAGATCAGTAAAAAAAAAACCAAACTGTATAGGCAGTATAAATACTGTGTGCTTGGTCCCTTTCTTACGAGATTACCTTCTGTAGTCAGGATCAATTTCACTTAGTAGAAGGCTATTTTGATTTTTGGATTTGTACTATGGTCCCAACTCTTACTCATTATTCTTCCCATGAGTCTTGATTTGCAGATTGCTTGATTTAGGTGCAAGATGATGGTTGAGGCTCCACTGCAAGTCAAGGAATTGGAAAGATATTTTTAGGATAGATGGAATGAGATATGTCTAAGGCAGGATGTGCCTGCTGCATTTTCAGCTGGTTGCCAGTTGCTTGTGGTCGCTTTCATACTACATATTTTTTGGAAATGTATATGGACACGAGCAGCTTGCTGATTGCTTTTGGTTCCCACCTTTGAGCCCTGAAGTTGATGGCTGATTTGCCACACCTTCAAGGTAGAGTGACAGACTTCAGTCTGCAGAGGTGGAAAAGCTGCCCAGTCTTTTTTCTCTTGCAACTTTTATCTTGAGCCTTAAGTACATTCTTTGGGGTGAAGTGTGGGGAATTAAGTACCTGAGAAGAAATGAAGCATGTATTAGACAGATACACGTTAATGTTAATGTTAATGCTTAATCGCTATAGATTATGATGATGGTCAGACATCTATTTGGTGTAGTCATGCTGTTTTTACCCACAAATTCAGAATCAGTTTATCACGAGGTTCTGTCCTTACAAAACTGGAGGAGCAAAGGACAGTAGCTGCTGTCACTGAACACAGGGCTCCACTTTGACATTTTGCACAGCTGGGGTAGATTGAGGTACATGTACAGAATGTCCAAGTGGACTGTCAGCTGTTGCAAATCCTGCTAAGATGCTATGTTACTTTATTGCGCTCCTGTGCACTCTGAAGCCTCTGTGATTGGAGAAAGTCCCAACTTGTTTTTCCTTATGTTAAACATTTTTGTTCTGGTCTTTAGCGATTTTTTAATAAACTGTCAAAATTTTTGTGTATTAGATGAAAAATACATAGTTCTCCCTATAAGTCAATATTCAAGTATTCAAAACTGACATATGCCAGGAATTAGAGTGTTAGAACTGTTGCTGTTTCATTGCTGTTGGGGGACACTAAATTTTTACATTAATTTACAGTAATAGTGTGTGATCAGTCATGTTTATAATTTCCACTGTGAGTAATTTTATCTGAGAAGAGGGCAGATGTGGGCTGAGTGAACGTCATTTTACTACTTGTAACATCTTACCAAGATTGGGATAGAAGTGTATTGTTAGGTTCATGCTATAATTTTTGTATATTGACTGGAGTGCTTAGTCTTATAGAGCTGCTGTTATCATTTAGTCCCTAAACATGTTAGATATCTCCTAATACAGATAGTCTTTTGCTAGTGTTTTGAATTAGCTTTCAGTAATATTTGGGGTAATCTTGCATTTTCTGTTATGCTCAGAATCTTCAGGCTCATCCTGTCCTCCTCCAGAAGTAATGGATCAGCCTAGGTCAGGCTGAATGAGCTTGAGAAAGAACAATGTGTGGATAGAAAGTGGATGACAAGGACTTAATTCAGTGGGTTTGAGGAAAACCTTTAGTACAAAGCTTAATAATAACAGGCCTTTTTTTTTTTTTTTTTTTTTTTAGCAAAGAGCATTTATCATCGATCCCTCTTTCCTTTTGCAGTTCTATTTTGCCCTAATGCTTGCAGCCGTGGCCTTTCATAAGCATGAAAGAAGCTGGCATTCTTTTAAGATTCCACCTTCTGGAAACATGGAATAAAATCAAATCCAACGACACAGAAAGTGTGTTGACTGGTCATTACTCTTTTTTGTCTTTGTTTTTTTACAGAGTATGTCTCAACATTTTGTTTGCTTGGTTTTTGTGCATGTCGAGCACATGCTTCTGTGTTTTCAAGCCATGAGGAGATGCAGCTGCAACAGAAATAATTGTAGGGTGATGTTGTGGTTTAACCACAGTAGACAGCTCAGCACCACGTAACTGCTCACTAGAAAAGAGATGTGGGCAAGGAAGAGCAAATACACTACAAGTAAGGATACAGCATTAGGTATTGAAGTAGACTGTATTGGCCCACTGTATTTGTAGTAGTAGTAGTGGAAGACAGGCTTCTAAAAGGGGTTTTTATTCATCTTGTCTTCCATTATTGTATGATGGTATGCAATGATAAAGATGCAAACAAGAAGAAGAATGTAAAATTGCTGATGAGAAGCTTGATCATTCAAGAGGACTGTCTTTACAGTTACTGAAAACTTTGGCAACCAGTGAGATGAGCATTTTAGAAACTGTGCACTGCATGGGTTGACTGGCAGGCAAGTTGAATCTCATGAGTAAGTGGGGTAAATGAGAATCTTTGATGTATAGGCAGGTTGACTCTTATATGTATAGGTCTTATATAAAAGAGCAACGACAGTTTCAGATGAGATCTGTATATATTGGAAAATGAAGAGGAGCTGATGTAGATCTTGTTTTGAATCTGAGTGGTAAAAATGGTGACAGAGATGTATTTGATAGCGAGAGGGAAAAGTGGTCAAGGATTTCTCATTTGTCTCAAACATTCAATTTACTTTAGAAAGAAATATATCTGTAGCAGTACATTACATTAAGCTGACACTCTTTTTCTGATGTAACATCTACACTATTTCATCTAAAAAAACCCAACTACTCAACTGCTCAAGCAAGTCTCCAAATTGCTAATATGGTATTTCAGCTAATGTTTCTTACTCTCCCCGACCGGACAACTCTCAAAATTACTGTTCAGGTTAACTTCAGAGTAAGTGAAGGTTGGGTAGCAGTTTCATTTTTTGCAATGTGAAAGAATTTATCTTTCAAAGTCCTGAGTTACATTTTGCAATGATTTCATCATTGCAATGTATCCTGAACTGACAGCAATAAATTAACTGACATTGCACTTGAGACTAATTCCTGTCTACAGTTAAGAATTTTGCTTGGTAAAATGTAATGGCCATGCCAATTTATTTTTGTTCATTTTGCTTAGTTTTGAAGGAACTGACCCAGTATCAGCTCCAGAATTTTGTTTTAGTAGCTAGTAATGGGTTTGTCATGATTCATTGACATGTCTTTTTTTAACATCCACTGGATACTGTGACTTTCCGCGTAGTCCCTCTTGATATACTAACCACTTTTCCATAACTTGAGATACATTTCTGTAGTTTCACTAACTTAACTGAATGTTTCAAAGTACTTTTACTTCCATGTAACATTCTCCTTTTTCTGAGGCTGAGACCTCAGAAACTGTCAATTCTTCTCAAAGTCCCTGCCAACGTTGTGATACAGTGACTTGAAGTCACAGGTAAAAGACGACAGTGGAGTGAAAATGAAATGCAAGTAGACTTTCTAATTGCCTGTACAGGTAAACAAATAAAAAAAAATCTAAGTGGTATCTATCTTCTTGCATAAGTGGGAGATGGTTTCTCTTCCATGCTGGACATTTGCTTTTATATCTTCCTCTCAGAGCTCTAGCTGAGCCATCCATCTTCTTCAGTGTTTCTAAAGTGGACTGTCTTAGAGCACGAGCTCAAAGTTCAACACCCTGCTGTAACCTCTGTTGCCTGTGAGAGCTGGTCACAGATCATCTGACTGCCCTGAACTGTGCTAGGCATTACTGCATCCATGGGCATGTATAAATTACAACAGTCCTTGAAAGACTAGTTATTTTATTAATACTGTGACAAAAACAAAAAACTAAATAAAGGAACCCTCAAACTTCCTGTGTCCTAAGCTGACCTAGTCTCTTGAGGAGAGTTGCTTTGTGATCTCTCATATTTAGAAGGTCTGACATGGAGTTTAGCTGCCCCTTATTAGTGATGCAGCTGCATCTTGATGGTGGAATGGCTCTAGGTCTAGAGGGAATGACAATGATAAAGCAAGATTGAAACTGAATTTTTGTTTCCCTCTGCCCATTTTAACCTTAATTCTGCAGAAATAGGACAAATTTTTCATAACCATGAGAGACTCCTCAGTGTCTGCCCCATTGTATGTGTTGTGATCCCACCAAATGACATTTGGCAGGAAATCTAAAAGGAAATATGTGTCACCAAGTATAAGCAAATTAACCCCAATACTGTACTAGGTTGGAATAGATACATCTGTATTTAGTGCCAGTCTCTTGACTATGCGCAATGGAATTCTTAGACTCAACATGGCTTAAAGCAACCACTTTCACTTTGTTCAGCTGGATGTCCTCTGATCATGTTCTGCCCAAAACTGAATTCTCTTTTTGCTTTGGTTTTTTTTCATTATACACCTGATTATTTAACTTTTTAATGTTCAGTAAGACAGGTATAAGGCAAATTGGTAATGTGTTGCTGACTAAGAAAAATGTTTTTCATTCATGAATTGAAATAGTCATACATGTACTTAGGCATATTTGACCACTCAGCTGTGGTGGATCTTATTTCAGTCAATCTGTCCTGCTTATGACAATTCATGAAATGTGTTTCAAGTACTGCCTAATTCTCTTGTAAACTAAAAAAAAGAGAAGTTTTTTATTTTTTCATTTACATCTCTTTCATAAAGCCATGGTAGGTGCTGGGAGATTTTCAGTATTTAGTCAGTATAAGAGGTTCTGTGCATACATATAAGCATTTTAGAATTTTGTATCAGATATGTAAACCTTATCTATATTCATACTATTATAAGCAAATTATCTCTTTGCTTTCGATGAATCTTGATCTTATGAAGGTGTCTGGAGCGTTCAGGCCAGAAAACTGCTGCCGTTCCTAAACAACATTGAAATGTACGTGGGCAGAAAGCTGAGAATTACTGTTCTGTTCACCACATGGGCTTTTTTTACCTACGCTGGTACTCTTGCCGGAGGTAGTTAGGAATTTCCTACAGTCCTGTAGTTGGACTGCAGTTTTTATCAGGGAAAGGTTCTTCACCCAGTGGGTGGTTGAGCACTGGAACAGGCTCCAGGGAAGTGGTCATAGCACCAAGCCTGACAGCATTCAAGAAGTGTTTGGACAGCACATGATGTGATTCTTGGTGTGTCCTGTGCAGGGCCAGGACTTGGACTCAGTGATCCATGTGGGTCCCTTCCAAATCAATATAATGTATTATACTCTTTTTATAGTAACCATTGCTTGCATTGTACGTGCAAATTTAAGGTTGAAAATTGTAAATTTAAGGTATTTGTCTTGAATGCCACACATGGCATCCCATGTGTGGGACAACCTCATGCTCAGACCCAGCCAGTATGTGTTTATGAAAAGGCAAATCCTATGTGACCAACCTGATCTCTCTTTATGACAAGGTGACCTGCTTACTGGATGAGGGAAAGCTGTGGATGTTGTCTACCTAGGCTTTAGGCCTTTTTCATTGTTTCCCACAGTATTCTCCTGGAGAAACTGGCTGCTTGTGGCTTGGATAGGCAGATGCTTCACTGGGTAAAAATGGGCTGGCTCTCTGGCATCGCCAGAGAGTGGCGATGAATGAAGTTACATTCAGCTGGTGACAGATCACAGTGCTGTCCCCAGAGCTGAGTAGAGGGATAAGTCCTGTTTAACACCTTTATCAAGGGTATGGATGAGGGGATAGAGTACACCCCCAGTAATCTTGCAGCTGACACTATGTTGGGCAGAAGTGTGGATCTGCTGGAGGATAGGAAGGTTCTGCAGAAGGATCTTGACAGTCTGGGCCTGTGGGCTGAGGCCAGTGGTCTGAGGTTCAACAGGGCCAAGTGTCAGGTCCTGCCATTTAATCGCATCATCCCCAGGCAGTGCTACAGGCTGGGGCAGAGTGGCTGGAAAGCTGCCCAGCAGAAAAGGACCTGAGGATGCTGCTGGTTTGCAGCAGCTGAACATGAACCAGTGTGTGCCTGGTGGCCAAAAAGGCCACTGGCAGCCCGGCCTTTATCAGCAGTAGTGTGGCCAGCAGGACCAGGGCAGTGATTGTCCCTCTGTACTCGGCCCTGGTGAGGGCTCACCTTGAATCCTGTCTACAAGAAACATGTCGAGGACTGGAGTAAGTCCAGAGAAGAACAGTGAAGCTGGTGAAGGCTCTGGAGTGCATGAGGAGTGGCTGAGGGAGCTTTGGTTGTCTAGCCCCTAGAAAAGGAGGCTCAGGAGAGTCTTATTGCTCTCTACAACTACCTGAAAGGAGATTGTGTGCAGGGAGTTAGTCTCTTCTCCAGGTAACAAGTGATGGGACAAGAGGAGACACCCTCAAGTTGTGCTGGGGAAAGTTTAGATTAGATTTTAGGAAAAATTGCTTCACCAAAAGATTTGTGACGCACTGAAATAGGCTCCCGAGGGAAATGTTTGGGTCACCATCCCTGGGGTATTTAAAAGATGCATGGATGTGGCACTTGGGAACATGGTAGGCTTGGCAGTGTTAATGGTTGATGATCTTAAAGGTCTTTTCCAACCTAAACAATTCTATTCTGTTGAAATGAAAAGTTTGTAATGGCAAGCATTCTGGATAGGTAGCCTATGCCATCTTTTTCTGGCAAGCATATGATGTCGTGAAATTATTTTACTGTAAAGTATTGTGTAGCATGCTGTACATTACTGAAAACAGCTTTACTGGTGGTACAAAGAATTACTTCAGTGAATTAATTGTTAAAACATTTTTCACTTGTTCACAATATATGTTATTTTCTGTTTCTATCATTTTAGAGGAATTATGTTGTCTTGCTCTGCTGTTCTGAAGGCATTTGTCTCTGTTACCAAAATTAATTGATCGGGGGTCAGAGGAAATATCTGTTGGTTGCCTGCATGGTTTTGCTCCATGCCAAGCAATATGTTTGTTATCATTATGAATTCTTACGTAAAATGGATAATAAAGTGCTGGTACAGCTAAGTGAAGTAATTCATTACTTTCCAGATGCCTACTAAGCACTTAGTTCGTGAAGTCAAATATTGGGGTCCTGAGCTTCTGGATGCTTAAGATTTGTTCCAGGAAGACAAAATTGATTTGTACTTGTAAGTCCTGAGTGACTTCACTGTTGATGTCAGTGATGGAAAGACCTGCAGCTAAACAAACTTGAACTGACCAATATAGTTATAATCAAGATAAATTTACTGGAGGTGAGAGGTGGAAGAAGACATTGTACAGCAATCGGTTAAATTAAACTATTGTCTGTCCAGTGTTTCTGGCTCTGATTCCAGTCATTAACTTAATTTCTGCTGTTACTCTTCTGTGGGGCTTATGATGTATGCAGTATGTAAAAATTAGTTTCCTTTGTATGGGTTAAAATTTTACTTCAAGTAAATTTATGTCTAAAATTAGAAAGTAAACATTGATGAATCTGATTTTTAATGAGTTGCAGCAGAAATCTTAATAAATACGCTATAAAATTACACTGGAACATGTATTGAGAAGCCTTTAGTGAATGTAGACTTCAGAAAAGGAATGAGAAGACTTATGTAAGATATAGGTAGTCATCCTGAGAATCAGGAGTTCAGGAAGGATGACTAAGAATCACTTCTGAACAGTAAACACACTATTTTCAATTACCTTTATTTAAATTAAAAGCATAAAATCACATATCTTAAGGCTGTTAGTATTTAAATGGGACGAATTTTTGATTCTGATCTGTGTCAGTGAAGTGTTTTATCTTGAAGTCTTGCGGGTAGCACTCCAATTTCCATGTGACTAATAAAACACAGATGCTCTGGAATTTAGTCAGTGAACAAATACAAATTATTGTTTCAGATTTAGACAGTGAAAAAAAACGTGGGTTGAAGGCTGCTTAAAAATTGGAGAGTATCTATTATTAAGAAGTATTGATACTGGAATTTAGGCGAGAGAAGAAAAAATAAGATCAGTCAGGAAAACCAGTCCCGTGGTTGCTTATGGGCCTAGGTCGTATACATTTGCCTTGCTAATGCTTTTTTAGTGTGATTAAAAACTTCCAGAGCTCATGACATCAAAAAATTCATTGTGTGGAAAAAACTAAAACATTCCTTATTGTTGGCTTCAGTGTTATGTTTGGCTTTGAAGAAACTGACTTGTTTTACAGTTTCAGTCAAAGATCAACGCAATCATTTGAGCCTTGACTTTCTCTTCCAGGAGTCTGACAGAGCTGGCGGCATTTTCGTCTGTCAGGCTTTTGTTGTTTAAAATCAACTCTTTGACTCACTGACACTGTAATGAGGAGTAAACAAGCCCTATTTCTTTGCGACAATTTGTAGTATGTTTTTAGTGGATTCTGAATTTAGCAGTGCTGGTTTAACAGTTGTTAAATCATGTAGCTGTAGTAAACTTCTTTGCTAGTGGTAATAATTGAGTTGAGGAAATTAGTTTCACAGCCCTCTTTGGAAGGGTTTGTCTTTGGTCCTGGTATTGTTGGCTTTGGCCCTCCACTGCTACCTGTCTGCTTCCTTCAAAATGCCATCTTCTCAGCTCTCCTCTTGCATTTAACCACTCCTTTGTGGTAACAGGATTTCAAGCGTCCTGCTTGGCCTTTTGTCCCAGTGATAAATGTTTTAGATAATTGCAGGACCACATGTGCTTCTGATCAACTGCATGAATGAATGTTCTAACATATAGGGCTTAAAAATATGTCTGACAATAGGTACTCAACTATACTAGTACAATTTAGAGGATACAGTGTTGCTGAGAAGTAAAGGTTTAAGTTTCATGTAATTTCTCTAATTACAGAATGTAATGATGATATCCCTTAAGATCAAGTTAAGGGTCAACATTTACAAGTAGTTATCCTGTCTAGCAGGTATATAAATATCTGAAGCCTTCTGGATATCTTATGTTAAAAAGAAGACAGAAGTTTGTGTCTTGGAGAACCTCCAATGAAAATAAACCTAAAAAGAGAAAACTATTTAATTCAAGATTCCATTGATTTTGTTCTGTGTTCTAACCAAAGAAATTTTATTTTTGTTTACTTCTTGGTGGTTAGTTGCTGTCTATTCAGCATGCAACTTATTCTTCGTTGATGATATTTTCCGGAAATCTGAAGGTTATCATAGTTAGGTAGCAAGAGTTAAAGGAAAGTTATGTTGGCATAATTATTTAAGGAAATTTGACTCTTGTAGTCCATATGGGACAAACTAAAGCATTTTTTCCCATGATTTTTCAATACTTTTATACAGTCATTAATTAGTGTTAAAATCTATCACCAACAAATTGTGTATTCAGAGTATGGAACTGGTTACCTGCTTATTTATCTGGAAAATAATGTAGGTACCCTTCGCTGGGATTTTGTTGTAAAGTTTTAGATAAGGAAGTAATAATCTCTTTGGGATGCGGAAAAGAAAAACCTTCTTCCATGCATCCCAAGGCTAATATATTGAATTTGGTCTGAAGTAAATTAACCATGTATGTTCCTTGATTTGAGGTTAAGAATTCATGCAAATACAAGTTTTTCACTCAGTGAACGAAAAGGCAGGGAGGGAAAATAATCTCAGATATTTTGAAAACACTAAAGGAAACTCTTGCATGAGGGACTGTTGCCATTGCCAACACTTCAGTTTTTTTGACTACTCCCTCAGTTGCTAGAGCAGTTGCATGGTCATGGGAGATCAGGTTCAGTGAAGTCCTTTTTCGCCAGAGTTATCTTGTAACTGTTACTTCAAGGTTGCTGCTGGTCATTTGGGTTTGATTTGCTTATAGTCTCTTGTCTAATTAAGTTTCCCTTTGTGGAAGTTAGAAATTCACCAAGACTGAAAATTGAATTCAGGGGACCTACTAATGAGTAAATACTGTAATTGTGAGAGAGAAGATTAAGTTTTAGAATTTCCCTGAGAGTGTGCATTTTTATCTGAAGTGAGGCTGAGATAAGGGAGTGCAAATGGCTGCTCTCAGTCAGAGAAGGGATTGGCTTCTCCCCTTTATGTCAGTCAGTCCTCAAACCAAGTGCACCATAGTACAAAGAGGGTAACACTTATTTTTGTCATAAGGTTCTTTTTGATTGCAAACTGCCTTTATAGACTGAATAAGAAGTATGATCATTGCCAAACTGGCGAATAACAAAAGGTGCAGCTCATATAGCTAATTTTCTGTTCCACTATTAGCTGTAACTATAGGAGAGTGTAAGTCTGTTGGGTTGAATTAGCTTTAAAAAGCATTGGTACAAGTATGTTTTATTAATCATCAGTTGCTACAGCTAGTGAAGGTTCAATAAAGAAAATAATGAGGGTCCTGAATTAGAGGTAGCACAGTAAGAAACTTTTAATTTAGTTGGAAACTTTTATTTTGTTGGTTTGAGGTCATCTTGGCTCCTGAAATATCTAATCTGTAGTGTCTAAAGATGAAAGAATTTCCTTCCCTGTAGAAATTAGATACACAGTTGCTATTGGAAGCATTTTATGCACTTCCAATCTAACATTTGTAGTTATTTTCTTCTATATTATAAGAACTTGCATTCTGTATCTCATTCAGTTGATGAAGTTCTAACCCTGGCTTAAATATTTCCAACAAACAGTTAGAAAAGAGGTGAGTGCAGTATTGTTACATCATGCAAAATACTAATTTGTCTTAATGAGAGATTTAGTTAAAGGAATGTAAACAGTGAATGTATACAAAATATATCAATGGTCTACATAAAACAACAAAAACTGATCTTTGGATATTCAGATTTAGTTCAAATATATCATTTAATGAAGGCATAATGACCTTTTAAAGTCAGTAGTTAATGTTTTCATAATAATGTCAATTCTATCTCTTTTCAAGTACTTTATGTAGAATAGTATACTGCTATGTTATTTATTACCTATAGGATTTCCCCTAATATCCATTATCTTGAAAATATTACGAAATTTTCACACTTGTATTTTCCAATGTCCTTTGTGTTTAGATTGTCCAAAAAAAACCCCCAAAAATCCCAAAAAGAAAGAATAAACAAAAAGGCAAGGTATTTAATTTTTTCTACTTCACACCAGTTCAGGCACCTTGTCTTCTTGAGCAATATTACCTCTGATTTAAATGTTGACATTTAAATTTCTGTTGGTTGAATCTTTCCTTGTCTTTACTGTTTTATAATAAGCTGAAAAAATTATAGCATTTTTAAAAATTAGTCAATTTTTTCAGATAAAGCTGGCATTCATCAGCCTTCTAATTTGTCTGAGTACTTTAGAAGACATGGCAGTGTCTGACATTTGCTTTTGTGTTTTGCAGACCAGCTATTTCTACCCTTTTATATTTTAAAGTGAAGCCCTGATTTTTATTTCATTAATAGCCTCTTATACTATAAATCTCATCTGTTTTGGGATTTGAGTTTAAAAACTGCTCCTGATCTCATCTTAGTGGATAAACCAACTACTTTACAGAGTGTTTGCTAACAGAGGTACCTGTTTTATTGATGAATGTAGAAAAAGCGTATAGTCCAGTGCTTTGTTCCATTCCTCTAATTTATGACACTAGTAATAATAGATGATGAATGAGATATCCAGAACATTAATAAATTATCTGAAGATGTGTACTAAATCAAAGAGGAGGAGACTAAGAAATAATCTCATATAATGCCTCCAAGAAAAGTAAGCTAATTCCAGAGTCATTTATTCAGCAATATGCAAAAACCCTGAGAAATTTGTTGAAATTGGACTGCTATAGTTAGTATGAGATTAATATAACTCAGCATTTCAAATGCGCTATTACAGACATTTGGATCGCCAGTTTCAGGTGGCAAGAGATGTAAAACTTACAGACTAAAATCACTCTTAAATGTTTAAGTTAAAACATTGAATTTAAGCCTGTTTAAAATAAAACCCAGCAATTTTGCCCTACAGTGATGATACTTCCATCTTCTTCCCTAAATTCATGTATCCACTAACAGGATTGAAATTTGCAGCAGTTTTCTGCTGTGGTTTGCATTTGGTAACTTGATGATTCTGTGTAAAATAGTTACTTGTTCAAAGAGTAACTGTGCAGCATTTCATTTCACTTGAGCAGTGGAGTTTCTATGGTTTGTCCATTTGAGTGCCACAAGATACAGTTCTCCTGGTGACACTGGGAGTCTCAAGAGGAGTCTTCATGCCAGAAGAGGCATTTGGCCACTTAACGCAGTATTCATGTGCCACTTTGTTATAGACAGGCAGCATCCAAGTAATGGGCTGGCTTTATGCAAGCAAACTAATGTCGTCCTCATGAATCTATTTCTTAATGTTATCAAGTCCATTGTAATTCAGTCACCATGATAAAATAGAGTGACATTTAGGGAGGGCAAGTATTGGTGGAAATGAAACATCTTGGAGGTGGTATAATGTTTTCTGTTTCACACATTGACACTTAATATGAACATGATTTTTATCACATCTAGATAGCCTGTGTGTGTGGACTTAGATGAATTTGTTATCAAAATGATCAGCATTTTATTTTGTCCTCTCTCTGTTCCCTTTTTTTGGTATTTTTCCTTCCATGCCTTGCAGCTTTGGTAGAGTTCATGTGGCTGTACAGAACTAATGCAGCTGATTGAGAATATATTTGTTCTTTATTGAGGCTGTACAGTGAGTTTCCAAGTAGTTAAATGTTTTTGCTGTGAAGTTAACAAAACATCCTAAAGACTATACTTTGTACATCAAGGACAATGGAAGACCCTTATCCATGATGTTTTTTGATCAAATTTGATCAAATATGATCACCTGTGGATACAGGTAACTAAACTTAGCTACTAGTTGTATTCAATGTACCCATTTTCATAATTCTTTCAATTCTGCGTGAAATAGCGCCAGAAGACACATTATTGTGCAACAGGGGCAGTACAGTAAGTGGTTTCTGTATTTCATGGATTCAGCTTCCTGTTTGTGACTAAGATTATGTGTAGACTGTTGGGTACTAAGCCACTCATACTGTTTCACTTCTGGATTTTTTTCTCTCAGCTGTCCCTGTCAAAATCTCCTTAATAATGTCAGTGATCCAATGTGTCTGGATGGTGGCTTGCAATCCCTGAACTCATGTTTGTCTTAGAACTGGACATTTTTTAGGTACACTATTTTCTCATTTCCCAGAATGTGTTTTATTGGTCTTCTTTCTACCCACAGCCTTAATTTAAACATTAACTGTGGAATTTATTGTCTTTAAAATTCTTCATATAAAAGTTGTCATCAGGAAGTATCACCGGTTGTTTTCTTTTTTTTTTGTTTCCTCTCAGTTTTTACTAAATACAATGAATATTGTTAATCATATGCTACTTCTAATCATCAGTCTTCAACATGAGCAATTAACATACTGTTTAAAAATAGTGAGTAGTAAACAGTATTTTCTTTTGTTTATACTTTAATCTAGGTTCAGGCGTCTTGTGAAAATGTTTATATAAATTGTAACTTAAGTGAATCACAGAATCAAAGAATATCCTGAGTTGGAAGGGACCCACTGGGATCACCAGGTCCAACTCCCAGCTCTGCACAGTACAGCCCCAAGAGTCATCATGTACCTAAGAGGGTTGTCCAAATGCTTCTTGAACTCTGTCAGGCTTAATGCTGTGACCACTTCCCTGAGAAGCCTGTTCCAATGCCCAGCCACCCCCTGGGTGAAGAACCTTTTTCAAATACCCAGCCTAAACCTCCCCTGACACAACTCCAGGCCATTCCTTCGGGTCCTGTCACTGCTCACCACAGAGAAGAGATCAGTGCCTGCTTCTCCACTTCTAGTCACAAGAAAGTTCTAACTGCAGGTCCTCCCTCAGTCTCCTCCAGGCTGAACAAACCAAGTGATTTCAGCTGCTCTTTGTATGTCTTCCCCTTGAGACCTTGCATCCTCCTTGTGGCCCTGTGCACTCTCTAATAGCTTTATATCTTTCTTCTATTGTGGTGCCCAAAACTGCACACAGTATTCAAGATGAGGCCACCCCAGTGCAGAGCAGAGCAGGACAATCCCCTCCATTGCCCAGCTGGCAGCGCTGTGCCTCATGCACCTCAGGACACGGTTCACCCTCCTGATTGCCAGGGCACTGCTGATTCATATTCAATTCACCACTGACCAGGACCCCTAGTCCCTTTCCACAGGGCTGCTGTCCAGCCTCTCATTCCTCAGTCTGTCCATTCCTCCAGGGTTGCCCTGTCCCAGCTGCAGATTCTAGCATTTGCCTTTGTAAATTGTCGTACAGCTGGTGATTGCTGAACATGTTCATTTGCTAAGGGTCTGCAAGGGCCCTCTGCTATGGAAGGAGTCAACAGCTCCTCCTAATTTCATGTTGTCAGCAAATGTAGTATACCTTTTGAGTCCTGCATCCAAATTATGGAAACACTGAAGAGCACTGACCTAAAATGGAGACTTGCAGAACCCCGCTAGTGACTGATTGGCAGCTTGGTGTAACCCCATTTACTGTGATGTAAATGAATGTGCCATATTTATTAGTCAGATGAGGACTTCTTTGGCTTAGTCAGCCCATACGTAATGCAGTTGTTAAATTTTACTTGTTTTTCTTCATAGCTGACATGACCGGGTTTGTAATTCTTAACAGTCAGGTTCAAAGAAACGTCGGGATAGAAAACATTTTTAGAAACTAGGAATTATATCTATTTTCTAAGTTAGATATTAGATAATATTAGATATTTACATGTAAAATATATATGTAGATTTTATTAGTGTATTTTTCTTGTATTTCCCACTATTTTCTTCTGGCTGTTTATATTGGAGTTTCGCATCTAAGTATAAGATCTTTGCTTCACCTTTCCATTTATCTTAAGGTCTGCCTCAGCTACAAAAGTATAAACCTTACATTTAACCACCTTAAGGTGCTTAACTCATAGTACTGAATTGTAGAAGTGAAACTAGGGTCTTTCTGCATTTATATCTGTGGTGTTCAAATGGGGTTAGTGATTATAGTAGATTGTATTTCCTCTTTCTGCAGACCTGCAGACTTTCTTATTATGTTCAGAATTAAAACCAAGATCTGTTGAAGGCCAAGAAATTGCTTCCCAGTAAGAGAAAGATTGAACAGAATTCATTTGCCTTATTGGTATATTTGTCATGTTGGCTAACCTTAGTTTAAGGAACAGAAACTTACTTAGTTTAAGTAAGCAACAGAAACCCATCATATATTCACTAATTTTCTCATGATGTTCAGTGTGAAATCAAGACTGTTTTAGGGGTCAAGGTGTTTTTTCATGGGTGTGCAATGTGACTTTGAGTTTCTTCTATTCCTGGTCCATTGCAAGAACTTGAATAAGCATTGTGTATCTACATGAGTGTGCTAGTGTCTCTTTTTGAGGTGGAGAATGTCTCGCAATCTCATAGTGAATAAATCTCACTTGAAAATAATTGGAGCTACTAGACAAAAAGAGAATAGTAGCAGAACTTGAAGTGTACAAAGCTCATCTGAATAAAAGCTGGATAGCCTCTGCACTTCGTTCAGTTATTTATAGAAAATTGAAAGATCCTGCATTTTGCAGAAATTAAAATATCTGTATTGGTATTAAAATATGCTGAGAAAGGGATCCAGCAGCTCTTGCTTTATCAAAATTGGTACATGATCAGTTAGTACACCAGCAATTAAGGCCTGAATTGGGAGAGCCCTTCTACAGAACGAGACATGATCTGATCTTTGCGAGTAAGATGCAAAATCCACTCTTTTATATGAATAGACATAAAGAACAACAACTGTTAATTGTGGAAGGTAATGATTGCACGTTGTATAATCTTAGAAGATAGTTCTTCAGTTGAAAATGTGTGTAATTTTTAATTTCTTATTTTGTTTCTAGAAATAGGGCATCCAAAATAAAATTGTAATTGCAAAATTTAAATTTTCAGCCATGTAAAAAACCAAACCAAAACAGTTCAGATAATATATTTAGTGATGACAACAGAGGAACCCTTTGGCCTTAAGCATGTAACTTAAAAAATAAGGATCTTAAATGTAGTGTTATACTCTGTCATATATATGACATCTGGCGGCTTATTGAAATTTAGGAATGCATTACTAAGGTTCTTTGAAAAAGAGAAATGAACTTTTAAGTGGACAAATGTCAATATTAAATAACGGTAAATTACTTATTTGCCCAGTACAATTAAGTATAAATTATCTTTCATCAGTTCTAATAAATTGACAGTGCATTGTTTAAATAAATTTTAAACACAATAGAAGAGTTACCAAAATTAAGATTTCTTAGTTTGGAGTACTTGCAGTTAACATATTATTGAGAAGTTCCCACTGAATACTGCAAATTGATAAATGAAGGATTAATTGTGAAAACTGTCATAAATTTCGTTTTCTTATAAATCAAGAAGTTGGTAAAATGTACACTTACCGTTGATCATTAGAATACAAAACTATCTGTTAAAATCAATTAACATGCATATCTGATGACCGATTGTATAAATATGAAAGTCAAATAATTGTAATCGTTAACCATGGCTTCAGGTCATATGAGTTGTCAGCTCAAAAAAAGTAGAGGAGAAAGAAGTTGATTTGCATATATTTAATGTGGCATGCTGTACATGTGGGAATTTGAGATAAACCTTTGCTGATAATCTGCTTGTCTTTATCTAAAAATCGACTAGGAAATGTGGGTCATAACAGTCAAATGAGCTATGTCTTATACTGATAGGAGTTAATTCAGTAGTTTGGGATTTAACATTTTGCTATGTTTCAATATTTTAGAATTGATTTTTACCTTAGAGACAATTAGAAGAAACTGGTTAAAAAGTTATTCAGAAATACTCAAAGTTTTTACCAAGAACATACTCAAAATTATCCTATAATGTTGTAGGACTGAGTTACTTTTACAGTTTTTAGTTAGACTTATCAATATGTAAAAACCCACTTTTTTACTTTTTATTATTTAAAAAATCAGATGCATTTAAAATTTTTATGAAGTACTGTACAGCTTAGACAGAAGTAGTTGTGTGAGGAGGTGAGTTCTGTAACCACAGATTAGAAGCCCAAATTAAACATGAAAGTAATTAAAAAATGAGTAAATTTTAAAAGGAAAAAATCTGGGTTTAAGACGTCAGTAACTGTAACTACAGTTTTAGCTCTACTATAACTCATTGGTGAAAAATCAGTGCTACCAGAGGCTCCAAAACTGCAGATGAATGCTCTATGACTAAATGGTTCTTCCAATAGAAGGTCTGATTCCAGAACTTCCGGAGCTGTTGTACATCCCAGTAATCCTCAACATATTTTAAAAGTGAAAGTATAGGCTGCTTTTACAATGTCCCATTGCTTTTAAAAAATAAGCATTTGGGATATATATGATTTTTGGGGGGGCTGGATGGGATTCAGAGATGTGATGTAGGACTGAATTGTCATTTTCAAGGAGAAATCTGTGCACTAAATGAGAATACGTTAATAAAAAAACCAGTCTCATTTGTCCCACTTCAGAAAAACATAGTGTGAGAAGAAAGTGCTTCAGGTTTCTCAAAATATAGAAGTTTTTGTACTGTTGTGTCTTGAGGCTTTCAGTGTTATTAGCTCAAAGGGGAGGTATGCTTTTTCATGATGACTATATTTAGCCAGGAGGAATAGTCCTTTTTAAAGCAAATTGAAATGAGTGTATGAGAGCGTGAAATTATCAGCAGCGCTGGTGCACATTTACATTACTTCTACATACTCTTTTGAATGACCACACAACAGAACAAGTACTTCATTTCCACTGTGTTGATTTTTCTTGACAAAACATGGCAGTCTATCCAAAGGATGGTGTTTAGCCAAGATAAATATAAAATTTATGATTAAGCAAAGTGTTTTCTTATTATAATCCCTAAAGAGAATTTGAGACTTGTTAAATATAACGTGTCCAGGTAGTTTTAAGAGTAAATTATCCTTTATGCTTTTAAATGCTGAAATGCAGCAGCACCATCAGTGATTTGAGATACTGCTTCCAGAAACAGCACTGCACACTGACTTCCTTTGAAACAAGGAGCAAAAACCCATGCATGTATATAAAATATAACTTCAGGTTTGATGTATTCCTTCGTTTTTGTAGTCCATACAGAGATAAAGAATCCATGTCAGTAGCATGGTTTGTAAAACTGTCTTGCTTTTTCCTGTATGTAATGTGTGTTACGGAACAAAGCAAATAAACCTTTTTGACAGAACGGATAAAAGTTGGTAACATGATTACAGTTGTGGCATATTTCTTCAACTGCTATATTTACAGAGTACCACTTTGAAGAAAGCTGTGGTGACTGTCAATATTATTCATTAAAATAAATGGAGACTGAAAATTGATTGAGGAGAAGAGTGGATTTTGACCTTTGTGGTACCAATGTTGGCTTTGGAGTGCAGCATTCTAATTAAATTGTGAATGTACTTAGATAGTGGATATTAAATGATCTCACTCTATTCTTTCAAGGACTATGAACTTCCAAAATCAAGGATAACATTAGATGTCAGCCAAGTATTTTGTCCTTCTCGTGGTTTTTTCTTTACATCTGAATTAGTGCCAGTTTGCACAGATTGTGTGTCAGCTTAAATACAAGAAACAGGCCTCAGTCTGCTTGAACTCATTCCACCAAAGACTTCTAAAAACTTTCGGTAGTCTGCAAACTGTAATGGTTGTTTCACATTAAGTTGCTTTGTAGAATTATAAAACAGCTTTTCTTGTGCTTTCAAATAAAATGTTGTCATCTGCTAATGAATGAGATACCATCTGTAATAATTAAGGTTATTCTACTTGTTTTTCCCCTGCAGCAAAACTTCTGAAGGTTTACAGAAGACAATAAGAGAACCACCAAGAAGGCTATTGCAGTGTTGTAAGTACTGCACCTAGGAAAAAAAAAGAAACATGTGAATTAAGAATGTTGTAAAGAGATTTTCATTTTTTGGGGGGAAAAATGAGCTACATAAAGGGATTACATGTAAAATACAGAGCAGGATGTATTGTAGCAATCATGTTAATAATTTACAAGGGAAAAACTGCACTCTTGTAAAATCTAAAATTGTATCCTTGTGCAGTGTAATCTGGAATTCACCAATAGCAGTGAAAAATATTTCTCTATCCACCAAAGATTGATCTAGTTTATATACATTTGTTTATTTAAAACTATCAGAATTTAGAAAATCATTGTAGTTTTGTAGGTTTGTCATTTGTTTTAGTGACTTATTGTTTAGGTTATTTTGCAGAATTATTTATTTGCTGATTTATTTATGTATTTCATTATTTATTTATTTGATTATTTAGTAAATTATTTATCTGATGAATTATTAATACATCTTCATGACATGCTTTAAATTATTTATAACTTAATTTTGAGTTTATTGCTTTTCGACGCTGCATTGTTACTGACTAGTTTTGATTTTTTTTTCTTAGTTCTTGAAAATTAAAGTACTAGCTCTAAGGCAAAAGTATATTCTTTGCAGAATCCATAGATGGTTTTCAGTGAAGTAATTTACCATGTAGATACTAATTTTGTTTAGTTTTATATTCCTTAATACCACTTTTTTCCCTACTTAGTTTTAGCTTCTATGATTTCTTAGGTGTGTCAAGATCAAATGAGTGACCTTTAAGGGGCAAAGATAAATGTCTACTTTAAACTGTGTAGAAATAGAGTAGTTTTATTTCTCCTTAATAAGTATTCTTTAATTATTCTTCAAGTTAACATATATTTTTGTCCCAGTAAAATGAATGTTTTTAAAATGAGGCTTTTGATGTTTGAACTAATGCATTTAACTTTTAATAAGAAAATAAAATATTCACATTAGTAACCCATATGGAGAATTCTTTTGCAGTGGCAAGGTTTTAAATACATGGGGAGGAATGGTGGCATCTTTAGATGATACATGCAGAAGGAGATACATGTTGAGGGAAAGGAGGTGGTTAGTAAGGGGGTTTTTTTTCTCCCAGTATTTTTTGAATGTGTAGGAATTTATAAGCTCTTCAAATTTAACATGCCTGTGTTATTGTACAGAAACTACTTTCAGGTTCTGTGATCACAAAGAATAATTTCTAGAGCACAACATAGTGTGAAACGTGTTTTCGTGTTCCTTTCCTTTGCCAATCAGAAAGGTATGAAATACCATTTTCACTCCATAGAGGCTTAAGTGACTGTATAAGGGCAGTGTAAGGGGCCAATTTCAGGTGTGGACACCACCTCAGCAGAGTTTAAAACTGATGCCTGGGATCAGAATTTAACTTGGAGTCAATTCTGACTGATGGGCTCTTCAGGGCCAGTGAGCCACTTTGTTCCTGAAGTTGCCTATTTATTTGGCCTCAGTTCCCAGCGAGTACCTCAGGCAGTCTGAAAGCACCTTGCAGGACTGACAGCCCTGTTTCAGAGCTGTAAAGAATAGGGCAAAGCAGCAGTTCCTCTGCAGAAGTGCCGTGTGCATAATGTGGCCTTTATTCTATGTTTAGTGCTTGAAATGAATTACTATATACTTTAAAGTTTTAACACAGCGTGGAAAGGCTGCATTGTACATTTCAAGTTTCAATGCTGTTGAAATACAGTAGAAATGGCCTCTGTAGACAGGTTTCACTATAGAACTTAAATTATGCATGTGTATATCCAAATTCCTTATTTTGAAATATTGAATGTATGAATATTTAATTTGTATCTTGCTTTAGTATCTTCATATGCTTGCCTTAAAGGAAGCTGTTTCCTTTGATTTATATACATGGATAAAAATGTGTGTACAGTATGTATCAATAGTTTTTCTCTCTGTGGTGTTAGATGAACAGCTTTAGATAATGATAGCTACTGATTTTTATTCTGCAGCTTGCTACCATTGTATAAAACGTAAATTTGCCGTATTTGTTCTATTAATCTTACTTGAATTTCAAATTCATTTGCTTTCCAGAAATATTTTCTTAATTACATGCGTTAAGAAAAGTCAAGTATGTTGCAGATCTTAATGATGCAGTATTTTTGGTCTGTGCACAGTAACAAAGCTCTGAATATTATTATTTGGGGCAGAGTTCCAATCTGAAATTTACATTTCTCCTTATTTGAATGTTTTCACTGAAGCTGAGAACTCCAAGGGAGTTCCTCAACATATCCTAGTTTATGCGATATGCTCTCTGAAATTTAGTACCCTCTTATTTCCTTTTGTAAATGAGGTCTTATTGTTGAATAAGACCTATTACAAGGAGCTACAAAGGTAAGTGCTGTCAGTGCATTCTGCCACCAGTTTCTTGAAGTATGAAACACCCCCTGAAAGACGTGCTACTACTGTTATGGGGTAATATAACGCAGCTTATGTGTTGGCACTGAGAGTAGCTACTTCATAATGATGACAAGTGAAAGTACAGCCAAAGGTCACATTAAACAAGAGATTTCTTTCACACCTCATCCATTTTCTGGATGTAGTATGAAAATAGCTTTGTTCCCTATACTTAAGTATTTTTAACAAGGAAGTTATCTTGAAGTAATTTTTTATGCCGTTTATATTACTTTGTTCATGTTTTAAGAGATAGACTGGAATTCTAGCATGCTAAATTGATGCTACAAAAATGTTTGAAATTAGCTTAAATTTTGGGTGTAGTTATACAACACAAAGTATGATGACTATTTCATCTCACTACATTTTTTAGTTTGCAGATTTGCTTAAATACATAGCTTTAAGTTCTAGAAAAGGAGCTATTGTTGTGTGCTGTGGTTGAACCCAGCTGGCAACCAAGTACTTGGTAGCCCCTCACTAACTTCCCCTCTCTGCCATGATGGGATGAAGAGTAGGATTTGAAAATAATAAAACCCATGAGATATTGAAATAAAAAGTAAGAGAAAGTAAAATATAATAATAATAGCTATGAGAAGAGAGAAAACAGAGAGGAGGAATAAAAACCAAGAATTACAATTTAAAAAAAAAATTGCTCACCACCTGCTGACTGTCCCCCAGTTTGTGTCTGTCCTTGAGCAGTGATTGCCTTCTTCTGGTCAACTCCCCCCAGTTTATACACTGGCCATGATGTTCTGTGTTATGGAATATCCCTTTGGTTACTTTGGATCAGCTGTTCTGACTGTGCTGCCTTCCAACTTTTTGTGCACTTCCACACTGGCAGAACATGAGACATTGAAAAGTCCTTTGACTTGGACTGAGCACTGTTTAACAACAACAAAACCATCAGTGTGTTACCAACGTTGTTGTCATCCTAAATCCTAAAAACAGCTCTGTACCATCTTCCGAGGAAGAAAATGAACTCTATTGCAACCAAAACCACTGTGGTATTTATACTCATGTTGCATGACCATGGGTTTATTCTTTTTTATATCTTTTAAAAAGAAAGATACTTCTTTTTTTTCTGAATTGGAGTCTGTTCAGAAATAGGAAAAGAGTCAACCTGGCTATGTTGACAGTTTCTTAGCTCTGCTTTGATGAGATCCTACCAGTATTGTTAAAGAATCATTTCTGCTGAAATGATGAACCAGGGTGCTAAAATAAGGCAACATTTTAGAAAAAAATGATTAGTAAGTATTAGATAATGAACATGAAGCTGACTTGTTTCACAGAGAGTATTGAACAGTTAGGAGATACTGGTTGGGAAGCCTAAATCTGGTATATTATTGGTAGGTATATTTCTGTTCTAATCTAACTCCATAGAAATTGCAGAAGCCATATTAAGCTCTTCTTCAATTTGTTTCATACAGATAAAAGAATTTGCATCTCATGACTCACATATTTCCTGTTGTATCTTTAATACAGCCATTTTTAGTATTTTTCTTGTTCCTCTATTGGTATGCTTAGAGAGTCTGTGTGTAGGAGCTTGTTATTTCACCCATGAGGCAAGGAGGAGTTCAAATCAATAGCAGTGTGTTGTTGACACTAAATGATGTTTCTTCTTGCCACAATAAGACTTGATTTTGTCATCCTAATGATGCTAGCTTGCTTCACAGAATAGGGATCAGCACTCTCTCAAATCAAACTTTACAAGTTTAAAAAGAAGGAAATACTAGAAAAATAATCCACTATTTGTGACCAAACATATGCGTTGGCTTTGTAAAATGAATATTCACGTTCTGTTTCATTTTATAGGGTAGCTGCTTTGCGAGGCATTTTGGAAGTCTGTATTAAGGGATATAGGATTGATCACAGCTGACTGATGAAAGTCTCATTTTTTTAAAAAGATGTTACAGATATAATTTAAAATACAAGTTCCCATGAAATATGGATCTTAGTAAGACCTTGGCTAAAAAAACCTAACAAAACAAGAAGCCTCAAGCTAGTAGAAATTCTTTGTGTTTCACAGAAAATCTTTGCAGCACTGCCTAGAAAGAGAATGTCTGCAAGAGGGAATAGGTGCAATCAGCAAGACATTACCAGGCCTAGTCCATGATTGCACTCTACAGCATGTCCAAAAGGAAAAAGCAGCTATTCCTGACTCAAACTAAGGATCACTCAGAGAGGTTGCAGCTATAGCAAGATGAGGATTTCTGAGAAATATTGTAACCATAGTAAGCAATATTATGATGGTAGGAATTTCCAGGCTTAATGTTGGTAGAAACCTTGGGTTATAAAAAGCACAGGGTCTTTTGTGTGGGACATCTGAAAGCAATCACAGAGTTGAATCATTCTATTATATTATCAAAATATCTACCTACTTACAACAATATTTGTGCATTTATTTACATAGTTTTCACGGTAGGAAAGATGTTACCTTTTTATCTGAAAGAACTTTAAAAGGTATGTCTGCATGATTAAACATTCACATTGTAAATTGTTCTGTTTGCAATGTTATCATTGTTTTGTATTTTTATGCAAAACATGGCTTCTCAGATGTTCACAATGTAAACTGCAATCTAATATTTTTTGATTCTACCATATCTTCCCTTCTCACTTCTTCTATAGGATATTCATAAAGTCACTTGACATAAACTGTCCATATATTCTGGTGTATTTCTGGGAGAGGAAATGCCTCCTCTTTTGCAAGCAGTGAAATAAATCCTTGTGAGAACTACAGTAGCTAGTTATATTTCAGTCATGGTAGTGAATATTATATAAACCTTAAGCAATATTTAGTGGGGAATTTTTTATTTATGTTAACTTTAGGGAATGGGTAACACCTAAGAGATGACTAGCAACTTGAGAAACATACCTTTTTGAGTTTATCATCCTCAAATCCCAAATGTTTTTGCTGATTCTTATTGAAATATATCTCATTCTTATTGAAATATATTTTAATGAATTTGGTGATGTCTAGATAAGGAGCACTTTGCAAGTTGGTCTATATTGACAAGACGCATCTACTGTGGATGCAACTTACTAGCAGTGTGGTAGTAGTCAGAGTATTGTAGTCTTGTTCATTCTGTCTGCAGTGCGGAGAGAAGCTAAAAATCAGTTTTTCTAGTGTAACTGCCCCTTATTTGCATGAAGTTAGCATGCTTGTAGACTACCTTGTCCTGCCATAAGTAGGTATAATATCTTACCATAGGCATTAAGATGCCTACCAGAAAGAGCCTCTAACATCTTACTGGCAATACAGTGAAGAGTTAAGAAGTTGAGTGAAGAGGGCAATGCCCTGTGTGGTGACTTCACCGAAGTAGGTTTTTCCTTTCAGCTGGTATTCTGATCTTGTAACCATTCAAGTATTACTTATGACAAGTAGCATTGAAGATGATGAATATATTCTCTACAGCATTATATTTAGTAAACATTAATTTTAGGCTATTTCTTTATCCCAGGCACTTGCATTTGACATATGGTTATAGCTGGATTTAACATTCCTTATTGAGAGGATAAGCAAACATTAAAAACATCCTTTGAGTAGTTACACAACCAGCAAAAATATTAAGTGTGAAGAGATTTATTATTCTTTCTTTCTTGATTGTTGTTTATATTGATTCTCACGTCTCTGTGTGTCAGAGTATGTGTGTATTTCGTACCATGTTTCAGTTGACCAGAATTTCAAAAGACCCAAGGCATCTGGGACAGTCCCATTTAAATATATTTATCTCAATTTTAACATTTCATACAAAAGGTTTTAGATTAGTACTGCAAAACCTAACTTCTGTATAGTAAGCTTTGGCATGAAATTCATATGATTTAAACTTTTCCATTCACTTTTTTACTTTTTTCTGTTTCTGTACAGTTCATTTCCTATACAGTTTGTTTTTGTTTCTCTGCTAGGAAACTCCTTGCCCTGGTGTATTCCAAGATATATTTTTTGAGTTGGTTCAAAAGATAATTTTCTTAACATTTTCTTTCACAATTTCTGAACAGTTTTGTTTCCCTTGCTGTGCCTGCTTGTTCTTAATAAATACCTGTACTACCTGGGAGTGAATAACTTGAAATTAAGAAGTTTATTTTGGTAACAACATCAAAAAAATTAAATCTTTTGTTTCTCTTTAATCACTTAAAAAAAAAGTGCCATTCTTAAAACTCTTTCTTAGAGAGAGCCTTTATTGTATGCACGTGCATGCTATACATTCTTGGAACAATTAGTAAAACTACAGGCACATCTGAAGGCATATTCTGCATTTTTAGTGAAACATATTTTGAATAACTAGCTGATCTATGGAGTAGAGTTGTCCATTGATTCTAAAGATATTTTTTTCTGTGCTCAGACAAATCAAGATGGTAATCATTTATAATTTCTTGCCTTCATGAAAAGGAGTGATGAATAATATGATTGGAAGGAATGCATGAGTCATGAAATGGTGAGCTGGGCAATCATGGAAAAATTCACTTTAAAAATTCCCTTTTGCTTACCAGTATCTGTAATGTGAGTTCAGTTTTCTGTATCATAATCCAGAAATTACAATGGTAGAGGTTTTAATAAAAGACTTGGGTGGATCAACAACTGCCCTAAGTTGAATTGAACATTGCTTGGTGGGTTATAAAAAGGAATTTTTTAACTCTCAGCTAGCAGTGATTGTGGATACAGTGATCAGAGGACACTCCCTCTTCTTACCCCTGTTTGAATGTGAAAATAAAATGTCTTAAAATATACTGCAGTTGATATGGAGTGAATATAGATGGTCTTCAAAGTATCTGCACTATTATGAAACAGCTTTTAAAAGAGCTGTTAAAATATTGATAACTTGGTAGGGCACTTGAAAAACTCTTTCTTATATTTTAGAGGAAAATCTGTGCAGCCAGTCCACATTTGAACATTTTTTATGAGATATACACAAAAGTATTGTTGCTAAATAAATGGTTCAATTTGTCATAGCTCTACCGAAAAAAAAAATAAAAATCCATCTTGTTTTCAGTTTTTCTCCTATACTAAAATCATCAAGGAGGTGTTGAATAATTGCAGAGCAGAATCAAGCACCAACTCTTGAGTCCTGGGCAAGACTCACATAACCAGCTGTTGTTCTCCCTGCAGTGACCTGGGCTAGGCAGCCTAGCATCTGCCTCTGTTTTCTTTTCAGTGACCCAAGCCAGATTTCTTCAAAGTCTATTGCTGATATTTTCCCTACAGTCATTCATGCTAATTTCTTTTACAGGCTACAGCTGTTTTTGAAAGATCTTTTCCCTTTTTCTTTTCTGACTTCTTTCTGTAAATTTAAGGCAGTGATTTTTTAAAATTACTGGGTAGTCTTGACCATAGGACTGTTCTGGTTGTCTTGCCTTAACATATATGTCAGAACTGTAGAAAAAGCGTAAATTAGATTTACTTTCCAAAGGAAGGCTCAGTCTGGTCCTTACAGAAAAAGAATCCTGATAGTGAACTGAGTTCATTACAGTCATTTAACTTGAGAGAATCAAGGTGAATGTGTTGGTGGTGGCTTGGGACAGAGCAGAGCTCAGAAAAATTCAGAAGCAAAAAGGTAGATATTTTGCTCTGTGAACCAACACTATGGAAAGAGTGTGTGGCAAAATGCTCTAAATGAGAAGAAAAGGCTGTTAATGATATAAAACTGTTAATTGTGGGATTAAGCTGACCTCAGGAAGGCAATATTGCTAAACAGCTAAATGCATGCAAACCAATAAAGTGTAAGTTTGCAATTTTGGAGGAGATGCAGCTCAGCTTTTGCAGTTGTTGCTGGTGGAAATTACAGAAAACCTTTTAAAAGGACTAATTTTTTAAAAAGTAAAAGAACCCAAAAGATTTGTGGTTTTCTTGTTTCTTTGTTAGTTTTATTTCCTGCAAGGCATTCAAATCTTAAAGTGGATTCTTAAAGTAGGAACCAGACGTTCCTGGTTCTTTGCACATTTATTTTATGAGAGATTGTGCACCTTGCTTTCAGTTTGCAAAATATAAATTACTTTGGCAACTTCACTTTATGTGGGCAAGTGAATTAAAAAAACACTCTTGTGACCGAGTGACTGAATTTTGCTTTCACTGAAAATGCAAATAATATGGATAACATGAGCATTTTATCCTTTCTAGATCAATATTAAATGCTTTTTCAGCTACCTTTGTTCTGGGACAGATTGGTTAGTTATTGTTTGAATAAATACTACTCTGCAGTCTAAACTGAAGCATAATGATGATGACTCTTTGGGAGAACCACTTCATGTACTGAAGAAGGTAGCCCTTTTTAAGCTCCTTTCCCTAGCCATGTGTTTTCACCACTTTTATGCAGTCTGCTGCTTGTGCATACAGGAATTCTTTTGCTATGTTAATGTTAAACTTTATTAATTTTTTTATCTTACTACCGTAGTGCTAGTTCAAGAAAGAAGTGAAAAAAAGACAGTTGAAGGGGGTAGGAGGCAGTCATGAAGCAATACTCAGACCCAGTTCTTAGTAGTGGTGATAACAATACTCCTGCCAGATTAATGGAATGCACTGCTATTAATTGCTTACTGTCTCTTTAAATTTCTGTCTGTATTTTACAACAGCAGGAGTGCAAATTATGTGTTTTACTACTTTTAACTCCAATTTACTCATTTCTACTGTTGTTGATCTTCTTCAGAAAGTAGAACATTGTTTTAAAAACTTCTAGACACTAGAAAAAATAATGCAGAAAAAAAGCCTGTATTGGTGGAAAGAATTAGTTGTTTGGCTCAATAAGATAGGGTTTTTCTTAAGTTAGTTCCCTGTGATGCATTGTTTCTTCAGTGTTCCAAAGCTGTCTTAAGGTAAAAATGTATGTGTAATTTATAAGGCTTAGTTGACATCCTGTGTACAGGAATTCAAATTTTATCTTGCCTTTTTCTCATATGCACCTCTATTAGTTCTTCCATCTTGTAAATCTTTGGTTTTCAACATTTACTCAAATTTTTCCCTACAAAACATTTCTTTCCAGTTCTGCTGTTCTGGTACAAACATGAATGAATGTTCAAACCCTCTGTTTTCAAAACTCATGTCAAATAAATATTTTTATGTGATTATTTCATTAAGATCATACTATCAAGTACAGTGTTTTGTTCACACGATGCTTTCAGAGCCTTAAAAAAAAAACAGCAGAAAAATAATGTGTTTGACAATATTTGAAAATGTGTATATATATTTTTAATGCTAGTGTTGTATACAAATAACTTGAGCAAAACCTTTTATCCTTTCTTGTAAATCAAATTACAGATTCATATAATATTTAAGGTCAGAAGACTCCATTAGAGATCATCTAGTGCAGCCTCTTATATCTGTGCAGGGTCAGTTAGAGCAGGCTCTTAAGGAGGTTATCTCTTTGGATTTTGAATATATGCAAAGCTGGAGCCTTCACAACTGTTCTGGACAACCTGTTCAGTCTTTGATTATCTTATAAGTAAAAGAATTTCTTTGTATTTTTAAATTAGTTTCCTTGTATTCGTATCCATTAACTTTAGTCTGTTGACGGGTTGCCACTTAAATGAAATTGGCTCAATTTTCTACATTCGTTCCCATCAGAAATGTCTAGAAATAGATAAAAGCCCCTGAGCATTCTCCTCTATGGGCTAAACAGTCCCAGCTCTCTCAATATTTGCTCGTATTTCATATGCTTCAAACCCTTAATCACCTTTCAGACCTGCTGCTGGGTGCACTGCAGTAAGTCCATGTCTTTCTTATACTGAGGAGCCCAAAGCCGTATTGAGCACTCCAGAAGGATATCACCAGTGCTGTCTAAAGAGGAAGAATCACCTCCCTTGACTTTGCAGTAAAACTAGATTGCCTGGGTTCTTCTCTGCAAAGATCTGCAGATCCTTGGCTGTTAGCCTGTAGCGTGGCATGTGGTGTAATTCTTTTTGCTGATTTATGTGAAGCTGACCAGCTTGTAAATCCATGGATCATCATTTGTGCTATTCTTCAACAGAAGAATAGAGTGGTGGTGTTTTGTTTGCTCTGGTCCTTGGGACCCTGCTGTGATCTCTACGCCCCTTCACATATGACTTCACCCCAGTTTGTGTGTCTCTGCTTCCATCTCCTGCATGATTTGTTTTTGTGTTTGAGTTCTGTCAGCTGCTGCTTGTTCAGCTATTTAGGTCTTCTACCACATTTCCTCATTTTCATGGTTTTTGGCATGTACTTTTCTTAAGGTTGAAGGAGGACATCCCTGACAATTAGGTTTTCCTGGACCCTTCCCTCTATAACCATCTGCCATGTGATTCTTCCAAGCAGATCCCTGAACAGGTCAGAGTCTCCTCTACTGAAGTCTGGGCTTATGATCCTGCTTTTTTCTTTCTTACCTCCTCTCAGGGTGCAGAATTCCACCATCTTGTGCTAACTGCAGCTAAGGTTGTCTCCAGCTTCTATATCCTTAATCTGTTATTCCTTGTGTGTTAAGTATGGGATCCAACAGAAAGTCTTCCCCTCCACAGCTGCTTAATTATTTGTGTCATGAACTTGTGGTCCACACACTTCAGAAAACCTCTGGATTGCTTGCTTCATGCTGTGTTGTTCCATTAACTGGTCATGGTTAAACTGCACAAAGGAAGACCAGGTCCTGCAGATGTGATGGGAGTTGTAGGGAGCGTTACCCAAGGAACTGTTCCATTGAGATTTGATTGGTAAAGGTAAGAAAAAATAGTGCCTTTTCAAAAGGGAGAAAGGGAGAATATATGGAGTAAGTTAAAAGAATAATTACTTGCTAAGTTCATATTAGGAATTTATCTGATTAGGTGGAAAGGATTTGGGGATTTATTTTTTACCCAAATACTGTATATGAAGCAAAAGATTAGTGAATATTTCGCTAAATAGCTCAGAAAATTGCAACTAAATATTTTGCATTTCCTCATGCATTATTAACATTGCTTCTGTGAAAACATGATCATCCTCACTATTTCTTTTTGACAGCAAATTCCACAAAAATTTCTGCTAACAGATTATTAAATACATGGAAGGAAGACTGGAGAAGGAAGGGGTTGCATAGTAGGATTATCATAAGCCCTGTGATGCAAGGTTTCATTTTCTGATATTCAGTCTTTTTCAGCCTTCAGTTACATTTTTAAAATATATTGTTGTTAGAACTACAACTGAATTTTAATGGTATATCTTTTTCTTTCTGAAATTTTTCAAATTGAACAGTTAAAGCATGTTAGAGACCTCGTGTTTGAGCGTATTTGAGCTTTGGAAGTCGCAATGTTCTAGTTTTCTTACATTGTTCTCAAGTAGATAGTGCACCCATAATCTTAATAATTTAAGAACAGCAAACACACAGCTGAAGTGCATTCCATTTATTCAGATAAGAGGCGTTACTTGTTCCATATGGTTGTGTCTACCAACCTGTTAACTAAAACGTGATTAGAAGTTGAGTTGCATTCTCTCATGCTGCCTTTGTTATGCTGATTATGATAGTATGTTGCTCCCGAAGTCTGGGCATTTCTTTACGTAGAGAGCGATTTTTCACTACACAATTACTATGTCTTTTATTTGTTGTATGAAGTAGCAAAATGAAGTGGTTTGTGTGATGCTTGTTTGTGCAGAATGCAGAAAAGATCATAGCATATGCTGGTTTTGTTATATACTTATGGCTGTCTTACTTCATGGATGGGCTGGATATCTCTCAATATGTGGACAGCATGAATGAGGCCTTCTTCTACCACGAAATTAACCTTTTTTACTCAAATCACAGAATGAGCCAGTCTGCAGGCGACCACATCTGGTCATCTGGTCTAATCTTCCTGCTCCAATAGGGTCATCCTAGGGCACATGGCACATCCAAATGGTTCTTGAATATCTCCAGTGAGGGAGACTACACAACCTCTGTGTTCCAGTGCCTGGTCACTCACACAGTAAAGTTCTTCCTCATGTTCAAGTGGAACTTCCTGTGCATCAGTTTCTGCCCATTGCCTCTCTGTCCTATTGCTCGGCACCAGTGAACAGAGCCTGGCTCCATCCTCTTGATGCCCTCTTTTCAGATACTTATATACTTCAGATACTTATATATTAAAGAGGTCTGCTCTCAGTCATCTCTTCTTGAGGCTGAACAGGCCCAACTCTCTCATCCTTTCCTTTCCTTATTAGAGAAATGCTCCAGTCCCTTAATCATCTTTGTCACCTTCTACTGGACCCGTCTCAGGAGCTCCATGTCTTTTTTTTTTTTTTTTTACTGAGACGAACCCAGAGCTGGACACGGCCCTCCAGGTATGTCCTCACCAGGGCTGAGTAGAGGGACAGGATCACTTCCCTTGCTCTGCTGACAGTTCTTTTTCTGATACACATCACGATTCCCTTGGCCTTCTTGGGCAAACTGCTGCCTCATGGACAGCTTGCTCTCCTCCAGGGCTTCCAGGTCCTCCTCTGCAGAGCTGTTTCCAAAGGTTGACCCACAGCCTGTGCTGTTGCATGGGGTTATTCCTCCCTGGGTATAGGAACCTACATTTGCCTTTCTTGAGTTTTAGCAGATTCTTCCCATCTCTCCAGCCTGTTTAGGTCCTTCCGAAGGGTTGCACAGCTCTCTGGAGTATTGGCCACTTCTCCCAGCTTTGTGTCATCAGTGATCATCTGCTTCTTCATCCAAGTCACTGATGAACAAGTTAAACAATAGTGGGGCCAGTATTGAACCTTGGGGAGCACCAGTAGTGACAGACTGAACTCTGTGCCACTGATTACAGCCCTCTGGTTCAGCCAGTTCTCAATCCACCCCACTGTTGGCTCATCCAGTCCACTCTTCCTGAGTTTGCCCATGAGGATATTGTGAGAGACAGAGTTGAAAGCCTTGCTGAGGTCAAAGTGGACCATACTCCCTGCTCTCCCCTCACCCACCCAGGTATTTGTTTCATTACAGAAAGCAGTCAGGTTGGTCAAGCATGATTCACTGATTTACCTTCAGTAAATCCACACTGACTACTCCTGATGACTTCTTGTCATCCATGTGGGTAGAGATGGCCTCCAGAATGAGGTGCTCCATCACTTTCCCACGGATTGAGGTAAGGCTGACTGACCAGTAGTTGCCTGGGTCCTCCTTCCTGCCCTTTTTGAAGACCAGGGTGACATTTGCTTTCTTCCAGCCTTCAGGCACCTCTCCTGATGGTCATGACATTTCAGAGATGACCATGAGCAGCCTAGCTGTGGTGTTCTCTAGCTCTCTTGGCACTTCTGGATGCATCCCATCAGGACCATTGGACTTGTAGATGTCAGATTTACCTAGTTGTTCTCTAATCCAGTCCTCCTTGACCAATGGAAAGCCTTCCTTCCCACATTCCTTTACCCTGGTCTCTTGGGTCAGAGATTCCTGTGGTCTGCTCTTGTCAGTGAAACCAAGGCTGCCCCCAACATTCCCATCACCAATAAGGCATTCCCTGTTAGTATAAGGCTGAGCAGCCAGCACACCATTCTTTGTGGGATGCTCTACTACCTGTCTCACACAGTTTTCTTTAGCGTTTTCCCAGAAACCTCCTGGACTGTTAGTGCTTTACTCTGTTCCTTCTCCAGCACACCTCAGGGTAGTTTAAGACCCCCAAAGAACCAGTACATTTGAGGCTGCCTCTAGAAGGCTTCGTTCACTTCCTTGTCCTGATCAGGTCCATCCACAGCAGTGTCACCTGTGCTAGTCTGCCCTTTTTTATCTTAGCCTATAAACTCTCAACTCACTTATCATCCATCCAAGACAGAGCTGAATGCATTCCATGTGTTGTCTCACATAGAGGGCAACTTCACCACAGCACCTTCCTGGTCTGTGTTTCCTAAACAGCATTTAGTCCATCAGGACACCATTCCAGCCAGGAGCTCTCCTACCACATCGCTGGAATCACATTGAGACCAAAGCCCTGTGATTGCACACAGGTCTCTTATTTTTCCATTTTGTTTCCCATACTGCTTGCATTGCTTTACAGCACTATCTATAAAGTATTTGATAGTTTCAATATCCTAGTGGGGGTGAAAAGCGAGACCCCCTTGTCCTGTGTTGTGGTCGTGGCTTTGGATTCTTGTACTCACTGGTGGGTATCCTCTCTTAAGCCTCCTTTTTCTACATAGGTGGTTGCTATAGGTTTTCCTTCTCATAGGTTTTTCTCTTCACAATTGTCAAGCCTGGCTATGTCTCTCTTCAAATCTAGTTTAAAGCTTTTTCAGTGAACCCTGCTGACTCCTTAGCTAAATTCTGAGCTAGTGTCGTACTCCCCTATGTACTGTCACTTCCTATGTAATCTCAATTTTTTTTATCTATTTCAGTCATTGAGGATGATCTCTATGTGTGGAAAGAAAAACAGACTTTACAGAAAAATAGACCTGAATGTCTGAGCTATGGTAATAATTTTTTTGCTTGAAAATGAGACTTTTACACATTGCTGGTTTAACTGGGCTGACCAGCTGAGTTATCTGAATATTAAAACTAAAAATAAAACAAAAGTAGCCTCCTTCAAAACAAGGGGGGAAAGGGGCGATTTTTGAATTTTTTTTGTAAAATATTTCTAAGTTGATATAATTGACTTTCTTTGATGAAGCCCCTGGGAGTAAACTTTTTGGGTTTGGGTTGTGTATTTGTTTTCTTTTCCCCCAAACCTTTCTTACAATTAATTCAATGTCTCAAAGGTTAGGTCAACATCTAGGGGTAGTTCAGATACTGGATTTTAACCTTAGCTTAGGTCAAAAGATTACCAGGTACTTAATAGCTTGCATGGGTTTTTACAGATATTGTAAAGCTCTCCTTAGCATTTTCCTAAATAAAATTCTCTGTCACGTGTTTCAGTCTTGGAAATGTGTTGTTTAGGGTTCCTATTCAGAAATGTACTCAACAGGATTCATAACTTTGGCTTACCTTTCATACCTTGTAAGTTGCTGTGTTTTTTGTGGTAGTGGACAGAAAATGGTTTATGATAGCTTAGGCTGAAATGCAGCTCTGGAGAATCTTGGAGGTTGAGCCTATGCTTTCTGCCAAAACGATAATGATGGATGCACTGTTGATTTGTATACCTTCAGAAAGTGTTGCCGTGGGAATCAGGAGATGACAAGTTCAATCCTTAACTCACCACCACATACGCTCTGTGGCCCCTCTCTGCCTCACTTCCTTTTGATAAAGTGGAAATGACAGATTTACTGAATGGTAAATACATATAAAACTGAGTGTTTCTTTCTTCTTCCTCAAGGTTTTGTCAGAATGTACAAATAGCTGTGATGAAAAAAAGTGAGGAAAGGAAACTAGATTGATGGAGGTGAAAAATCACACCAAGAGTGACAGAGGAAATCTGTGAACCTATGCCTTAGGTGAGGATGTTTTGTCAAAACTGACATTTGCCAACATGATACTTCTTTTGGGATAAATACAAATATGAATTTACCCAGTACTTGCTTAGGAACATTTCTTTAAAGCAGGTTATTGGCTATAGATAGACCCAGAACTGATAAGAGCATGAGGAAATGCAGTTCGTTTCTTATATGCTGAAAACCCTGTATGAGATTTTCTTGTACACTTTGTGTTCTTCTAGAGGCAGCAAAGATTTCAGACTTTATAATTGCGTATATTAAAGCTGATTTATTCTCCTCCTTGGGTTTGATCCTTCTCACCCCATTTTTTAATCTCGGACAATTTTTTATTTAACCTTTGAAGAATGTCTACTTAAAACAGTACTAAATCATTTTTGTGTGAGAGAGGTCATTTTGAGAGTCTGCGATCATATCAATAGCTATAATTGCATTTTAATCAGAAAAAGATCAAATATTGAATAATTTTTCTTGCCAGAATTACTTCAGCCTCTGATTAGCCTATTATTTTCTGTGACCAGCTGTCACTTCCAAACACTTTTGCCTAAGAGTATGAGCAGACTCCACAGATTTTTTATGGTGGGGCTTTTTTGGTTTGAGTTTGTTTGGTTTTTTATGAGTCTGTAAAGAGACCTGTAGAGAAGTAAAACTTCATTGTGTACTTGCATTCAGGACTCTTTATTAAGGGAATTGATGTCCAAATCCATTTTTCTCCAAGTCAAAAAGTCCTTGAACTTGTTCAAGAAAGATGCCATAACTAGTTGGCATCAAAAATTAGATGACAAAACGGCTTCCTGGATCTGTTCATTTACAGGACCCATGTCTGTACTCTATAAGGAACAGACAGCTTACTTTGTAATTTTTTTTTATTTGTCAACAGTAAATGCTTTTTTATAAATCTCGATAACTGACTGCAATGGCAAATGACTTTTGACTTAATGATTTGATGCTGGGTTCAAGTGTATTTTTGTCTTTGGTAGGCTTCCCAGAGTACTTTCCCTGTCTACTGAGACCTAAGGTTTTTTAAGGTGTTTTTGGCCCAGCTAGCGAGGAAGCATAGATACCAATACCTAGCCTGTGATTTAGTTTCTCCAACTTCTGCTTTATTTACAGTATTGCATTTTTAAAAGTATTTTGGTTTGTTTTAGAACGTCGCCTGTCAGAGTGACGAAATTACTCAGCCTTTATAACAGTGTCATTCTCTTGAAAATTTTGGGAGGTTGACTTCAGCTTGTGCATGGTTGGTTGCAGAAGATTTTGTGTTTTAAATGAAGAAAGGAAATATCCTGCTACAGAGTAAAATTTGGAGTGCAGATTTTACAGTCTTACTAAAAAGGACAATTGGGATTTGAGAAATACATAGGATAATTGCTTTCAAATAAATGATTGTAAATTTCCTATGTTTGTGAAAATTTTTTGTTTTGGTAAAAACAATGTGAAAACATATTTTTATGTCAGCTATTTTGGACTGGTAGTTCATACTGTACTTTCCTCTGTATTGAGATTAATGTTGAGGAAAAGGGTAAGGCATTTTTGTTATGGCCAATTTATTTTATTTCAGACTGTATTATCACTTGGTGAAAGCCCTATTGATTAGCCTTCATAGCTTTACAGAGCTTTTCTTCTAAGCACTTAAAAGTTTGAGTTGTCTCAGTCCCATAGGACAGAAAGAAAGCTGTTAGTACCATGAAATCTTCTTCTGTATGTTTCCAGCAGCTTGAAGCCTCTTGGAATGCAGAATATTAGCACATTAATGTCATTAACCCCTTTAGTACAAAATGGTTTTGGAAGCAAAAATATTTTTGTATCTTCAAAGTCTAGGTTGTTTCTTCTATGTCAGTACAGTTTCTTAAAGCTGAAAAATGTGTTGCTGTGCAACAAACAGATGCTGCTCTAACAATGCAATACATTATGTACCAAAAATGATCTTGGTTTTAATCATAGATGCTGATTTAATGAGAGAAGACTATCTTACATCAAAAATGGATTTAGGGTGTGATTTTGTTTTCTCTGTGTTTTCTCTACATAATTAATAGGAATATGGTACCTTATATATTCTCTTTTAAATTTGAAAACGTACTTTGGTTTTATGCCATTTTATACTCCTGTTTTCTAATTCTGCCTTGTATAGTACTCTTTTTTTAATTCCTTTTTTTGTGATATGAACACAAGGGCATTAGTAAATCTTGTATCTTTAGTGTATTTCCTCAGAAAGTATTGCCTTTTTACAGAATCATTACGTTCACGTTTAATCCTTTCATTTTGCACACTTCTCCTTTTTCTTTTATTTTCTAAATGTTTCCTTTCCAGTGTTTTCATCCTGCATTTACCTTGTGGGACATATAAGATGTTTGTCTGTAAGTAATGTTTATGGATCAGAAAAACAATGCTCATCAATATCTTCAGACACTATCAGTACTTTATATCTTGAGAACACGCCTGACCCCCTGGGAGCATTTCATTGTTGACATCTCGTCAGTTTAGCTTTCATTTTATTCTGCAGATATTTTGTAACTTAACTTTAGTTGCTAGCTCTAATCCCTTCTATCATCAATACAAATTTTGATTGACAATTTTACTTTTAGATAAAGTCAGATAATACTATACTTGGGGGGGAAAAAGTCTTCATATTGTGTTTTTAATTCCACTGAACCCAGCAGAGTTAAATGTAGTTTGGATGCACAGGGAAGAATTAATGATTGGAAGATACAGAGTTGGTAAATTATTTATTCTGGCCCTGAGGAAGCTGAAAAGCTGAGTGAAAGACTAATAAATCATTTGTGGTAGTGCTGGTTGTCACTTCCAATTATTTTAGACGGTTTTGTGATAAACTGCAGCACCTGCTAGATATCCCTGCACCATCCCTTGATGCTTGCAGTGCAGCTTGTTCAGTCGATTATCAAAGGCAAATTTGTCTAAAGTTTCCTCAGGTTGGAAAGAGAATTACTTTTCTCAGTCACCCCTTCCCCCATTTGTTAAGTTCCTTTTTCATTGCATGCATGTAATAGGCAAAATCAATGATATATGTAGAATTTTATTGACATAATGTACATTCAGGTATGGTTGATGAAACCACTGAGGAACAGGATGAGGGGTGATGTGTCTGTGAGTGTAAATGTACCTTTGAAAAGCTTGCTTGCTTTCATCTTTCTGAATAGCAGTTGTTTCTAAGGTATGAAAACTAGTGTTTGTCCTCTGGTTTTGAGGATTATATTGCAGCTGGTGCTGAAGTTGCAGAGGAGACAAACTTGAATATCAGTCGACTTTGTCACTTGTTAAACTTTTCTACTGCTTTTATCCAAAAGGTCTTATTATAAAATCATGATTACATGTACAGATCATACATGATCTGTATGCATGCAACATTTGCATTAATAGATTAAGGCAGAGAAAAGTAGTTGAAGGACTGGAGAAAAGATTTAGAAAGAACACTGGAGTGATTTTTAAGAAGGGAAAGAAGCAAAATGTTGGAAAGATTAAGGCTGTTGTTAGAGAAAAACTGAACATGAGATAAAAGGTGAAGAAATAAAGAACTGAGATGGGTTAGTGGAAGGCAGCTGTGTCTTTATACCACTTCACTGAGAATAAAACTGTTAGTCATCATCTCATATAGCTGCAGTCTGGATACTGTTTACTCTGAGACAGAAGAAACAGGTCTACCCTGAAAATATTTGTCTTTCCAACCTGAGAAGGTGATAAAATATAATGCCATTCTAGATGCATTCTAGATTGTCATCTCAGAAAAGAAAAAGAGTTTCAGAAAGTTGAGCTCAAAGTTTACATTGTGTGTTATCTGAGGGAAGGAGGGAGCTCCTGATTGTTCAAGTACTTAACATGTTCTATTTCTGCTCATCTTAGGGAAAGAACTACAAAAGCTATAAAATTGCATTTATATTAAAATAAACTAGAGTGCAAAGTAGTCAGCTTAAAGCTGTTGAGATTCTCTTTCATGTCTCTGTTACTGGTGAACAAATGTATCTTACCACATAGTGCTGGAAGACGTGCTTGTAGATGTTGGGTGCTGTAAGTTTTCAGTATCTTCTCAATTATCTTCCTAACCTCATCCATCCATATAACACTGAATTCTGAATATTCAGGGTCAATACAACCTACAGCTGCAATCCTTGGAAGGTAAACAATTCAAGTTTTTAATATTGATTTCTGTTTTTCCATTAGTGGGTCCCAACTTAGAATTTCAAGTGAAATCTTTGTCATAGGAAGTTACAGTATTTTGACACAGATAGTTAGTTCAAGAAAAATCAGAGAAGTGACCATGCTGACTAAAATAAAAATTAAAAGGGCTTTTTTTTCTTATTTTAAGTCTTGTTCAGACGAACTTGTTTTTTCATTGTGCTTCTGTAGGTCAGGAAGGAATCAGATGAAAAATTCAAGCGCAGTCACGTTGTTTCCCCAGATGACTTCAATACAGAGAGAGATCTGCAGAATTTCAGCTCTAGATCTGTGAACTTTAGGAGAGCTCCATGAACACATCGGTTCAAATTTCAGCGAGTAGAATCTAGGTGCCAGAAAAACATACAAAGCTCTGTCAAGGGGTACTTGCTGTCCATGGGGGCAGGATTTTCTACTTTTTCCTGGAAGGTTATTTTATTGTATCAGTGTCTGTTACTTGCAGCCAATGATGACAGTATAGAAATGCAGGCTGTAGGAGCTGTTCTATATTATTATGATTGTATTATTATTTGGGAGTATTTCTGTAAGTATAGTATATCTGATAGTAACAGAAAATCAGTGGAATTATTCCTGCAGCAATGGTTGAATCAACCATTTATTCATTATTTGAACATAAAGACTTACATGGACATTAATCATCAATTTTTTTACTTTCTTAATGTTACCAAGGAAAGGTTGTGTCTGTAGTAAATTTGGATTTTTAAAAAATATATTTTTACTGTAGTAGTTTTGTATTTATTGCTAAACACAATCAGTACATTTCTGCATTTTTAAAGTAGTTACATTTACAAAGATATTTGCATATTGTTTACTTGTACAAAATCAATGTTTTGTAAATTTTGCATGAAAATGAAAGCCCAATTAATTTATTTTTAGGACTTTTCAAATTCCTCTTCAGTTCACACTGAGTTAAGTGCACAAAGATTGTGATATGTTGGGGTTTTAACATTCATGTTAAAATGGGTAGGACAAAAAATGCATTTTGAAATTAAAATGGATTTTTTAAATGAGATATTTATAATAAACTGAACTGGTAACTCTGCTTTAAAAAAGGTGAATTTTATTGTCAGGAAATTGTTTTTTTCTGTTTTAAAATAGAACAAGTCTTTCTGCTTCTCCTGTTGTTTTACAGCATTCATCTCCAATAAAATTAATTTGGGAAGTATTCCCCAGTATTCAGTCCTTTTTTTTTCTTTGCTATTGAAAATAGTGATAAACTATAGAGCTACTAAGCCTCTCGTCCTTTACAGGGTATTTACTGGAAACTATTTTAAGAGTTGTGATAGGAGTATATCTGGAAGAAGATTCCAAAAATTGCTAGCCTTGATTCAAGCATGGGAAGTCAACATACCTAATGTACTGAAATTCTTTGTTATGTTTCTGCCTTAAGATGTAGGAAGACTGCAGTGTCTGCATTGCAATCAGCCGTTCAAACCAATTTTGGCTAACAAGCTACAGACACACAGAAAATAGAACTGAAGGAGGAAAAAAAAGATACAACCTTTTATCTTCTACATTAGACCAGTTTTCAAATCCATCATCTCTGTCATTTAAAGCAGGTATCCAGAAAGCACAGTCAAGGTATTTGACAATGAGAAGTTGTTCATGTGTGAAGATGATTGTCAGCTTTTTAGTGTTTGCTTCACCTGGAACAACGGTGAGAAGTACACGTTATACTAAGAGGGGTAAAGCTCTGTTAGTAATAGCAGGGAAGGCAGTAGGAGTGGCGGCTGTTGGCAGACAGATCTGGTACTGTGGTGGACTAGGTAGGATCTTGCCTCTCTGCTGAGGTGCAATGATCACCTCACCCATTGTAGTGTTTGGTGATGCTTCAGCTGTGCTGTGTTCTGTCAGTCTACTTCAAGGGAATAAGTATTAACAAAAGAGAATTTTATTTTGTGCTACAGGTTTAAAAAAGTCTTGATGTGTAGAACAGTAACAATAAGAAAAGCACTTTGGACTTACAGTTGGTTATGGTGGTTGCTGCCTGGTAGGAATGTTTGTTTTGAGTTCTTGGACCAACCTCCAAGAAAGTCTTGTCCTTCTGTGGAAGAGTTTTGTCTTTCTAATCACAGCAAATTTTCTTCCCCATGGAACTCTGGGTAGTTATTTAACTGAAGTCAAGCAAGTACACAGAAGAGAGAGCTCAAACGCAGAATTTTATGTCTTGATCCTGAAATATGCTGCCAGCTGAGTGATGATGAAGATATGAATAATTGAGTAACTTTTAGTCATTGCTAGAATAGAGTAGAGTTTTCCAGCTAACAGAAGCGGTGATAAGTGTTTTTTCTGCAGATGCTGCCAAATACCAGGTTAGCATCAACAAAGAATGTAAGTGTTGCTAAGCTGCAGAGTAGATTGGTGAACTGTGAACATTATTTAAATTATGTTTTCAGTTGTGGAGTTTTTTGACTGTCCCTTATCTATCTCTTCACCGGATTACATTAGCCAGTTGTTTGTCCGTGAGGTGGTTTTGTCCAGCTACTTCAAGGTTGTGGCAGAACAGGCAGTTAGAGTGGTGCATTGGAACCCTGCTAATCCTATGCCTGTATCACTTAGCAAGTCTCAAAACAGCTGCATGTAGCACTCGAGAAGGCGCAGAAAAAGAAATGATGCTTCAGAAATTTCACAGGCAAGGAGCTAGTGGGAATTGTTCAGAGTTTTCTGCCAGAATTATGCAGATCACTCTACTTGAGTAACCAGGACTCGTGTCACATCTTTTAAAGCAGGTTCATCATAGAGTCCATAGCTGTTGAGGTACACAGAAGAGTAAGAGTGTTTTTGCTTCTTAGAAAGAGATAATTCAGAGATGCTGCTAAGTGTTTTCAGCCCCTTACTTGATCTGAAACTAAATATGCTTGTAGTTGGCCTTTGTCAAGTAATTTCATGACTCGCTTGAGGACAGGTTTTGTGGTACTGAGAAGTAAACTTCTTCTGGTTGTGTTTGCTCACTGTTAGATTGCTGAGTGTTTGAAAGAGGAAGGAAAAATTCTTCTGTTACTGGACTATTTTTGTGCAGAGATATGGAAGTTCATGACTCTGCCATGAGTGTCACAGATAATGAATTATATTTGGAAATCTTTACATTGCAGCCCAGACAGACCTTCATAAAAGAACGTACTCAAGATGGAAAGTGTAGGTGACTACTTGTGAGAATGAGCTAAATAGTTCCTTATTGTTGCAAAAAACCTTATATATATGGCTGGTCTCGTTAGGCTTTTATGTGCTCAACTTTCAGAAGGATAATTCTTAGAGTAACCTTTTGAGACCTGTGCTTCATACTATATCACTGCAGTTTTCTGGTGACCAGGACCTGTGGTATTGGAAAGAATCCCTAGGCTTGTGGTGTGCCCCCGGCCAAGGATTTGAGATGTATGTTTCAGTTATAATCCTTTACTTTCTGCCAATTAACATTTTAACTTTTGGATGCTATTCTATTTGTTAATCTTTCAGAAAACCTGTTAACTAACAGGGAAGCTGGCTGTTGTGATGGCCCACTATGTTCATGTGTGGAGCTGAAATACAGTGGTCATTTCACTGTGGTTTCATCACTGCTGGAGTTTGAGGATGCCTTGGCCCTTTTTAGTGTAGCCAGCAGCCTTCGACACTCTTGTTGACCACTGCCTTAAAAAGCCAGTGTTCTGTCAATGGCGCTGATCAGGTTGCATTGATCTTAATTTTGATATTTTGCTTCTATACTTAAATTTCAGCTAGTCTTTCCTGTTTCTAAATGCTTCCTAAACTGCCTCCATCCTGCTGCATGGTGTTGGCAATAGTTCTCTTGTGCGCTGTTTGCAGAAATAACAACAGAGTCAGACTAAGGACAAAGTTGTATTGTTGCTCCAGATTGTTAATTTTTCTCTCTAAAGATTTAGAAGATTAAATTTCTGATGTGGACATTATTGGATAGTATTTAAACACTAATTAAAGGTACTAAATATAAAATTGTGAATCTTGCTGTTCTTTTTGGAAGCTGGAGTTTACTTCATCACAGAACAGTATAGGCTGCTAACTGAACAGTGGCTGCAGTTGTTTCTCAACTTTGCCCTTACCTGGATATTGTCATTGTCGATATTTTCAGACTTAGCAGCTTACTATTTGACAGTAGAAATCAGGCTGATTAATGTAACTGGGAACTGGAAAAATATAAATATGCTCTTTAACCAAGATGTTCTTGAAAATGTGTGTAATGAGATGTAATTTTTTAAGAGTCTGTATTGCTCTGTATCCACTGTGAATTTATTTGGGGAGAAAGAGATGCAAGATGTGGGCATTTAATTTCTAACTTCTTGTTTATTTGTGTGGTGCATTATTTATTTAAATAGTAAAACAGTAAATTTAAGGTGTGTGGCATATTTTTTCTGTCTTTAACATGTTTTTTACTGTCTTTGTATCAGCACTACCATTTACTGAATTATGCTTTGAAATGATGCATCTGTTTTGTAAAATTGGGTTGAAATTTGATTTTTGCTTAAATCTAGGAAAACCCCATTAGACTGAATATTTGTCTGAAGGATTAGGCTTTCACTTTTAGCCATTAGGTCTCACACGTCTCACACTGTTCTTATTTTGACTAAAGCCGGCCACTTCAGGCTGCAGTTCTTTAGCATGCCATGTTGGGAAAATGCTTTATTTCATAGCAAGAACTCTGGAAATTGGGAATGCAAAGATCAGGGCAATTTGAAATGAGTCTTGAATTTTACTCTGTGCTATTCTCAGCCTGCTGATATTTTGAGTATTGCAGCTACTTGAACACTTGTGACTTCTAATGCTACATTCATGCAATGGGAGAGGTGATAGAAAATCATTGTGTCTGGATAGTCTTTGTGATTCATATTACCATAATAATAAGAATTAGAGTTTCCATCCTGACTACAAAAATACAGGTTTGTGAGTACTTAAAAAGTCTGGTTTAAAGATGTGTTAAGCACTTGCTTGTTTTCTGGACTAATAGCTGTATTTTGAAGAGAAAGAGTTTCACATTGCCCAACTTCTGAGTCTGACATTGGTGACTCTGCTAATTGTAATAGAGCTGTGGAACAGTTTCATTCCAGATGGAACTTTAATCTGGCTTCTGATTGAGCTGAGTGTCCTTGTAGAGTCTCTTAGCATCTGCTTTGGAAATGTATATAACATTATTCAAAATTTGTACCAAATTAAACCACCCTAAGGCTATAATTCAATTTTTCTTTATTGAGAAATGTATTGTCAACAACTTTATGCCATAGAGTAAAATCTGCGCTAGATCTATTATTTTTTTGGCTATTAACTGGTCATTTAGATTGCTGTGATTGAATTTCCAGGTTCTTCAAGTTTACCTTCTCAATTGTAAGCTTACACTAAGGAATCAACAAATAAGGCAAATGTGGTGTCCTGTTGTTTTTTTGTTTACGAGGTTTTTTTCGCTAAAAGTAGATGAGCTTCAATTGATGTTTTCTAGCATAAATGATTGGATTATATTTTTATTTATCAAAAGGTAATGTTTTAATAATTCTGGATAAATTCTGTGGATAAAGTTTGAGATACCTGTTTTAGTATTTGGATTGTAAAATCAAAAAGAATGCATGAAATATATTGAAATGCACCATATCACATCAATTTAATTGTGTCTTACTTTAGTTTCTCTTGTATCTCTAACAGTCAGTAATTGTGGCTTTTCTTATTTCTCAATTTTCTGAAGTCTGCTGTATTTAATTATAGTTTTTATTATAAAATCTTCTTGAGCTCAGTATAGATGCTGTTTTGCCAGTTCTGTTACTAAAGATGGTCAGATTAGGGAAGCAGATTGATGCATTTTTTGTTTAAGGCATGATTCGTGAAATAGTCCCTAACTGGTTATGAGGAAGTTATGAAGTGTTAGGTAGCTGTGTATGTTGATGGTGATGTTCAGTAGATACTCTTCTTATTTCAGTTTTGGGCACGAACAAAATTTAGAACCACAGAATTATGAACTGAAATTGTGATAAGCTGACTACCAGTGTTACCGAATTTTGTTTATTCACTTTTTCCTTCTTTCATTGCTGAGTGGAAGAGCCGTATGCACTTAGCCAAGTTCCGTCCAGTAAATAGGTAGAGCAATGTGTCAAGTCCCTTTATAATCTACTTTTCCTATTACAACTGGGCTACACAACAGAAACCAATGTAGAATTTCCAATGTACAAGTGCCATTCTCTCCACTTCCAGCAGACTGACTTGCCCAGCTTTTTGGAGAATGGCTGTCACAGTCTACCATCAGGAGTGGAATCTGAGCCCTAGTTCACTGACATCATCCTCACTCCAGCTTCATGCAGTGTTAGATGTCCCCATCCTCCTCCATTAAGTTCCTGTGAAGTCTAAATGCATTTATTTGGATTTGTGTTGAAGAAAAGACAAGTAATTTATTTTATATTCCAGATGCTTCTGGTATTTGTTTTAAAATTAATTAAATTGCTATGAGAACAGAATTTCAACCCCACAAAATGGGTTAGCCATTCAACTGGTGTAAAAGGAAATCTCCACTTCCCTAACATATCTTCCTTTGGACATATTAGCTGCCTTGCTCCATCTTTCTTCATGGTCCATCTTTTATGCTTGAAGCAGTTTAGACAGGTTTGTGCTTCCAAGCTTTTTGTCAGTGAACAGAAGAGGTTGCACACAAGTTACTTTGTGGCAGAAGCCTGTCTGATTGGAGAAGGCAGGTAACGGGCCAGAATGGGATATCTATCTGCTGTCAGACTGCCTTAAATCAGCATTAAACTGTCATGCTTTTTTTAGAGTGTACAGAAATGGCAAAATTTTTGTGGTTTCTTTCCTTACGCTTCAAGCATCCTCATTTATGTGTTACAAGAGACAATAGTTATGAAGTGAGAGTACACACAATATAGAGACACAGTTGCCAAATCAATCTCTCTGGTATCTTAATGCCGTCAGCTTGTACTGAAGTCTGAAAATATATGACCAAATCACTCATTAATTTCTTGAGAGTGGTTGAAGAGTAAATACCATCGTTCAGACTGTCTTTTCCAGCATGATGTTGGAAAGTTCTCAAAAAAAAACTAACGCAGTATCAAGGAAATGGGTATCTTGGAATGCAGTAATAGTATTCTGCCTTTTCTTCCACCATCTTTCTTCTAATATTTTATATTTCAGTACCTCTTGGGAATTTGCTTTTTTAAGTTTTTTTCCTATCAAAAACAAGTGATTAAAAAAACCCCACCCCTCTTTCATTTACTTAACCAGATTCTTCCATCTGTGATGGTTACAAAATCCCATCATTGCTTTGTGACTTGACTGTTCACTTGGTGAGTTTCAAACCTCTGTTACTTTTTTATGTGCAGAAAATTGTAATCTGGAAAATTTTACTTTGCAGGCATATATCTAGTTTTGAAAGGAATAAGTACAAATTAGGTCTTGATTTTAGTCACAAATAAAAAGGCTATATTCTAAGGTTTTTTTAAAGCACCCAATGACAATTTTCAATCTCCGTGGAACAAGAATTTTATGATGGTTCTTTTCATTTATTCTCATCTGATGACATGAAATTGAAGAATAAAGCATGGAGAAAACAGACCATAAAAAACATGGTTTGTGGGAATATGACCTACTTTCACAAAGTCACTATTTCCCTCTTCTTTCTCTTATATGAGAATTTTTTTTGTAGATCACACATACTGTCAAATATCTAATATGATCCCCAGATTAGTAGTGTTGCCATTCCACTGGTCAACTGCAGAGATGAAGCTATTTTAACATCTATGTGGTGGTTGTACTAAGAGGAGTTGCAGATTGATGTACAGTTAAATTACTGTACATCATTAAATTACTATTTGGTGTAGTTAAAATTATTTATAAAAGTGTGAAAAAGTAATAGGCTGTTCCTTGTGAGTTTTTAGCCATTGGTTATTAGTAAGTTTAATTTATCCTCAGTAAAATGAAATTAAATTACATTAATGAGTATCTCGGATGAATGTAAATGTGCTTCAATTAAATTGTTAAAATACAAAAGAAAAGGGGATAAATAAAGTGAAAATATTTAATTCATAGATACCTGTATTTTGGTTTGACCTATGTTTGTTAAAGGCAGATATGTTTGTCATTCTGATGAAGATGCATTTCTTCTTACCTTGCTGTTGACAGAATCTCACCTACTTTTCCCATTTATTATGATAATAGTCTACCAGATGTCATATGTCACAGCCTAGTGAAGTTGTCTCTGCCTATTACCACTTACACATAATGTGCATTCTAGGTTTTCTTTCCTTAATTTAGAAAATTTTATATGCTCTTTGACATCCCCTGTTTTATTAGTAGAAGAATAGAGAGGCAAGCTATTTAAAATACTTGAAAGCAAGTTTAGAAAGAGTATTTTATTCCCATTTTAAATAAAATTATGTTACAAGTTTGCCTTTGTATGGATGGATAACCCGAATCTCATACAAATGGTCATACATTTTAAAACTCCAGTAAGTTATGCTGTGCAACTTTTGTTGAAAACTGCCTGTTTCAGTGGGCAGATACATAAGTAAGTCCAAATAAGAAAGGCTGAAAACACAAATTACTGTATTTGTGTTATGGATACATCTAGTGATAACAGCAACAGAAATCACATATCTTTAGCTAAACATAAAACTGGACAATAGTCTTTCTCAAAAGAGTTACAATCTACAGGACAGGATAATCTCTTACATGTATATACAGATAGGAGAGGAGTCCAGAAAAGTTTTAGCACAGATACAGCAAGCTGCCTTTTGGTTGAAGGTGTAGCATTGTACATCCCTGTGAGTTAACACCGTATGGAATTCATGCCACGCTTGTGATGGTGGGAACCTCATGGTGCAGAAGAAGTGGAGCTACCTGTGAAAGCACAGCCAGACTAGGGAACTAGCACTTTTCAGTTGTGCTGGAGAATCTTACTTCCATACAAAGCTTTGTACTGAAAAGGTTCATATCTTGAAAGATGTATATTTTCTACAAGTTTGAGCTGTGTTCATTTTGCATTATATATCAGCAAAGAAGATCATGCTGACTTCTCATTCTTATGGTTTTGTTTTTATGTTTGGGTGCTTTTTTCGTGTTAAAAAAAGGTAAAAGTGCCCCCTAGATTTATGGATTTTTGTGCATGCGTGCTAGAACTTACAGGATTCCATTTAAGATACTCTTTTTCTTTCAAAATCAATATTTAGAAGTTTAAAGACTTTTTTTTTTTTTGTCCAGAGGAACAAAAACATGCAACAATCAGCAATTTAATGTCGTTTGTTTTCTTACATTTTACTGTGGAATTGTTGATACATAAGGGTAACTGTTGCATGACAATACTTTGTTCTTCCACAGTAATATTTTAGATGAAAGAATGAGTTCTCTATACATTCCTGCAGGGATCATTGCAGTCCTTAAAGCTGCATTATATAATGTAATATAGATGAATATGACAAAAGTGTCAACATACGAAACTTTCGCTTGAGGTAGAAGAAATCAATATAAGGCCTGACATTTTTCTTTTATATTTGCAATATCTGTGCAACCAGAATTGACCAAGGCACAGAATATTTGTAATTAGACCATCCTGAAAAAAAAAATGAAATAAAAAGTGGGTCACTGTCTGAAACCCATATTGTACTCCTGAAATTTCTTTCAAAATTAGTTCTAATTTCTCATTCATAAAAACCCAGTACTTAGGTTTAATTTATATGCCTTTTGAAGACTGGAATTATTCAAGCAACTGTATTTTAATTTTAAAATTAAAGCAAAGGAATATGTTAAATTGTAAAGATTAATTTTCTGTAAAAGTCAAACAAAACTGAAACTGTGTATGTTCAATAGGAATCCCTCTTTTATTGAAATTATCTGTCAGATGTCCATCTTTCTAAAATGAAAAATGGAACAAAAAAAAAAGGGTAGAAATTTGTATAAAGTAACTGATTTCTTGGATTATTTTCCTCCTCTCTCCTTAAACAAAATATAGGTAACAAATCCCAGTTCTGCTGCAGTCCTGTTACACTGAGCAAAAGGCAGACTTGATGCATAGAAAAAAAAAATTGTTCAGTCTTATGTTGAGAACATTTTTCTAAGTGAGCAAAGCCTATATTTAGAAAATATTTCTACCTTTCTATAGCAAAGACATCTGAAGTATTTATACCAATTTTAATAATGGGGCATCAAAAAAGGATATCTTTAGGCTAATGGAACAAATATGGACTAGTTGATGAGCTGCCTGCACTTCAGAATTCAACACTTAGACGTGATTAGAGAATGTATGCATTTTCTTCAATCTGGAAGCAGTAGCAAGTTTAATAAAGCTGAAATGACCATCAGTTTTCTCTTTTTACAGTCCATAATGCCAATTAGACAAATATACTTAAATTTCTTACAAAGGCCTAGATCTCAAATAAAAGAAGCAGTTTTTACAGCATTTAAAAATAATTCTACTGTAAGTTTTGGTTTAAACTTGTGGTGTAGGCTTGTGGACTCTGATCTGTCTCCAGAGCTTTTTATTTCCTTGTGGTGTTAATATGACAACATAATTTTATTTGGTCAAATTTATTTTGTAGTGTGATTCTTGCTCATTTTTTTATCCAGATGTGTTATACATAAACACCAGTAATACAGTTGTTGATGTTTTTCAGCATGTACAGCACTTCATGTGCTAATATCTGAATTAGCAGAATATATTTTAAAGTAGAATCAATAATTTCATATAAAATAAGCCATTTTTAATTGTTCAATTCTACTTCTTTATTAAGAAAGGCTTAATTGTTTCATACTTGATCACTTTGTCTACAGATTATCACTTTGTGTGTTTGTAGTTTGCTACTTGTTGCTCAGCAATAACATCTCTAAATCCAAGGAAGAAACAAGTATACAGATTTATTTTTGTTCTTGCATTTTGTTTGTGTTTCACTCATTTGTTTTCATTTTATTGGGCCAAATAGGCCAAAGAGAAAACTATGACTTTGTATGCAAAGAGATGAGATTAGTTTGATTATGAATTAATATAATTTTAAAAATCCGAATTTGACTGTTATTAAAGATGAAATTTTAAAAAGTACTGTCATTGACACTCATTCAAAAAAATATATCGAATGTATTGTCAAAACGTATAATTTCCTTTAAAATAATCGCCAGTCTCTGAGCACTTTTTACTGAGAATAGGTATAATCTCATGTGTTGTGTAATCTTACTGATTTTAGCTGAAGTCATTCCTTTGCCTTATCAGAGCTGGCTCAGCTACAGGGAGGTGGAGGTGTGCTTCTGTGCAGTGGTGGTTTTCTCCTGAGCAGAACTCCAGCGTTACCAGTTCCTGACAGCTGCAAGCCAGCCTCTGGGCATCTTGCTAAATTTTCTAATGTAATTATACAGTAGACTTCCTTTAACAAATTCTGTGTTCCCCGCTATAATTATAACAGCTCTTGCCTCTAGCCTGTTCCTTATCTTACAACCCACCTCCATATCTCCCACTGCTGGATATCCAGTGTTATCCAGTAGAGCTGGTGGATCTAGAAAAACAGTTTATTCTCTCTGCTGTCTTTCATCCATACAGGAGATCTGTTTCTTCTGGTCCATCATACTCAAATGACATGTCCTTTAAAGCTGAAGATTCTCCTCTCATTCACCAAAGAGGTGTTGATTAGCATGCCACTTTGATTTTTCAAACAATTTTTCATTGTTATTACAGGACAAGGGTTAAGGAGTTATCATTAAATTGAGAGCTATCCATGAAGTGGCTGAAGAAGCCAGGACAAGGAAAGGAGGTCCTCTAAAAAAAACTTTATTTTCATGCTGTGCAGTTCAGGATATAATTTCTTTCTACTTTTTGTGTGGTAGGTTTTCATGTGTTCATCCTCCTTTTAAGAACACACATAAAATGCAGTAATAAAAAAAAAATCAGTGATGCTTCTATGGCATTAAATGCTATGTAATTTTAGCCAAAGAATGATGAAATGGGAAAAGTTACCCACAGATATTCTCAATCTAATACTGGCTCATGACAAGGAAATTTAAAAACAACTATGCAGAGTAATAATGTAAGAGTAATAATCTCCTGTCCACCTGTCTGTTAGCAAGGGGAGTGCTGGGTTTCCATATGGAAATCTGAAGGTAAGAGATAAATAAGAGAAAACTTATGCTGTTGAAGATGTGCAGAGACACTTTTCCTTTTTGTTCAGTTTCTTACTGCAGTTGGCTGTGGTAGATGGACGGGCATTGAAGAACTGTATTGCCTGGAAGGTGACAGATACCACTTTTCAATCTGTCCTGCAGCAGGATCAAGTGCATTGATCAAACCTTTTCTGAGAAGCTTCAGTTTGTGTCATACCCCAGAACTCCTTGAAGTCATGCTCCCATTGACTTTCCATAGTTTGCCTACATCTTCCTTAGAATTATGATGTCCAAAACTGGATAAAGTACAGAAAGAGATGGAAAAAAGTAATTTTCAGTTGTTCAATGCCGGTGCTGCCACATGTGCTACCACTTGTGCACACACCCAACCACATGCACTTTGTGTGCTTGTCAGTGTATTTTGGTGAGATGTGTTTTTAAAAGATTCAACAAAATTTTCTCTTTTGATTTGTATTCTTCTCTATTCATTAATGCCCTGTGTAATGGTTTACTGCTGGTCCATTATGTGTTCATATCTATGATGAGCCTTTTCTAAATGTAGAACTTTTGATTTGTATTTATTGATTTCTAATTATAACTTCCATTTTTCAAAAGCATTTGGAAATCTTTCCTTTGAGGTGCTGCTAGTTTCTACCAACATTCTATTATCTGCTGATTTTAAAAATACTTACTTGGAGTCACTAGGATTGTTATGAAAATACAAGACAGAAACAGATGAAACAAATGTCTCTAAGTAACATTTGTAATGTATGTGTATGGTTTGAGAGAACTGTTAAAAATAATTTTTTTAGAACAATTGCTCTCTGATTTCAATAGTTTTGTGTCCAGTTTATGATTACGTCAGGACAGTATTTTATGTGGGAGCAACCCTGCAGAACATGTTTAAAATGTCTCTAATCTGAAGTTTGTATCACATCTACTGATACCTCCCATCCATGAACCTGGTTAGCAGTGAAGTCATTCAGATGAATTTGAACGGATCAATAATTTTTTTCTCTATCTTCTTTTACCTTCTTGAATTTTTTTTGTGCAATATTAGGTTCTAGAATCTTTTCAGGTTTCACTGCTAGACTGTAACTTGAAGGTGGGGCTTAGGCCCCCTGAGGGGAGACTGGAGAGGACTTGTTCTAAGTTTGGTTGATTGTTTTTTTTTTCTTTCTACTTCTTTTGATTTCCCTTATTCTGATCTTTTAGAAATAGTGAGACAACAGATGTTATGTCTTTCTCCATAATTTCAGCAAAACTTTTCAGGTTGGTGTTTTGTTTTTGTTTTGTTTTGGGGTTTTTTTGTTTGTTTTGTTTTGGTTTGTTTTTTTTTTTTTTTAATTCCTTTTGTTACTTTATTTCCTTTCCTTGTTTGTAGCAATGGCACGTGTGTCTTGTATCACTGTAGGTCTCATTGATCACTGGTACAGGACATGGATGAAAACTTTTTTTCCAGTGAGACAAGCTGACACAATGTGTAGAAGAAATTTTCTTTGTTTTTGCATGTTTTGTAACTTCAGAAAGGCACAGTTAGGCTCATAGCAGTAAGATTTCAAAGGTTAACATCAGAATATTGTGTTCCTTTGTCACAGCTTATATACTAGGTGGAATGGCAATAAACAGGTCAGTTCCAAAAGGAAATGAGATCCAAAATTTTGCTTCTCTGAAATGTAAGATTAGAGGTGATTACATAGTAAAATCATCATTGTAGCCTTTTGAACTGCTGGCCATTAAAATGGGTCTGGTCGGACATAGGGGACTTTGTCCTGGGCTGTTAAATCAAAATATAAAATTACCTTGAATTTCTTACAAAAGGAAATCCTTTTATCCTGAATGACTTTGACTTTGGTATTGGGTAGGATGGCCTATGAGTGGCCTTTTCTTGGTGTTCAATAAATTTGTGTGTGACCACTTGCTCTTCTCATATATTGCAAGATGGAGAATTTCACCCTGATATAAAGCTACAAAATTAGGAGCAGTGAAAACAGGGTGGAATTTTTTCAGGTCTGTCATATAAGCTGTGCCCTGTTGCCCACCAGCAGAGAATGAGAACACAATAATTGTTTATACCTATTGATACTGTCTCTTTAAAATTCAGTGTTTTATCTTTTACCTTTCAGTTTGCTTTATAGGTCACTTAATTTTTGTTACTTTCCTTTATTAAGAGCAGAGCTAAGAACAGAATGTTGCTGAATATGCTAAAATAGATGTATATTTTTTAAGGTTGGCATTTAAGCAGACAAAGAATCATGCTTAATGCTGTTGTGATAATAAATAGTACTATAATTGATTGTTGATAGAAACCCTTAAAATATGTTTTTATGGTTGAAATGTACTTTGGATAAACAGTGTTCAGTTTGCCTATTAAAATAATTCACTGTATACCATGGTTTCTTTGAGTATTAAGGAAGTAGGACTTTTCCAACAACAGTAATTGGTTGACACTGCTTGACCTTAATGCAAAGCTACAGTATTTAATGAACAAACGGGGGGAATAAAGTTTTGATAAATAAGGCAATTTTCGTGAAACCTTTAGAAATATGCTTGAAGTCTTTTAGTGTTAGATTGACGGTTTCTCCTTTTGTGAAAAGAATAAGTGAATAATTTAAGGCTATATTTCATGTTTTCAGATCTTCATTCTGTCATATAAATAATAGACTGTGAAATGCAGCAGCTCTTGCATTCACAGATTTAATAGACCTGTACAAGAGTGTATCTTTCTTGGCTTCTGGCATCTTAGAATGCTCCTTTGTGTGTATGTATACCTGAAAAGCAATGCAAAAGTGGGACTCTCTTCAGTAACCAAATTCCATACTTTAAACAAGCCATATATTCTGTTTTTAAAGGAATTGTTCTTCTTAAAATACTTTCATTGCATCTGGATGTCAATGTTAGTATTTTTGGGTTTTAATTCTGTATTATGGTGCACAGATGTCAAAAAAGCAGCACATGGCTATTTGAAATTAAAGTCTAATTTAAAATTTATTTACTTTAAGAGAGTGTGAAAAGAATTCAGATTTGAATCCCTCAGCATAAGTCTTTGAAATACCACTGCATCTTGATGAGAAATTAATCAAATGTATTTACTAAAATAGTGAAATATCAAGATAATTTGTTTACTACATGTATTCTTAGTTCTGTAATTTTTTTTTAATAGAGACAGTATTGAGGGAGGAAGAACAGACAATAGTAAAATCAGACTAGTTTCTTTTCTTTGTTCCCATCCCCTTTTCCTCCTCCTGCCCTTTGGTTTAATGTGTTTTGAAAAAAGAGTGAAGTAAGGCTTACTGAGAACATGTGGCAAAGCATTGGGATGTTTTCATGTTCTCAGTCTTCCAAGCAGAACGTAGTTGTGTGACTAGTTGACCATGGGAAGCAGAAATGCTTCTTTGAAAGGTATGTACTATTGTACCTGTTTTGTTACCTTAAAAAAGTAGCTTCTCTAAACACTTCCATTTAGAGGTTTAAGGTGGATTACCTGTGTTTGCTTCCTGATACCTACTCCTTTAAACATTGGAGTAATTCTAGTTGTTAGGAACCTTCTAGTAGCATATGATACTGAACTCCTGCTTTCCTCCATCATATGTGGCAATGGAGGTTTTTGTGTAAGTTAGGAAATATCTTTATTTCCTTACTTTATTAATTTATTTAAGACTTTATTCGTATATTCATATATTAAGACTATATTCATATATTGAAGACTGTTTTCTGTAAATGATGTTCAAGACATCTGACAGATGGTCTGCATTTGTGATGGTATTGATTTATGCAGTCCTCATGTAGGTTTCAGAAATGTCTAGTAGATATCCTTCAAAATGAGCTGTCTACATGAGGATGCCATCACTTTTCCTAAAATACAGGCAGATTCTGTTTGTACTTACTAATAGCTCATGTAAAAAGTTACTTTTTCTTACTTTTCAAGAAAAATAATCTTTATATCTTTTGTCATGGTAATAAAAATCTTAATGTAATATTCTATTCTGTTTTGTAAGTTACTCTGGCTACTTATTAATGTCTTCATCTTTTTTCATTTTCTGAGATGATTTTCTTCATATTCACAGTAAGTCCATCTTTTTATTTCAGCTGGCCAAATGCTCCAATGGAGATCATACTTCTCCCATTCTCCCTAATCTATCTGACTTGTTTGTAACTCAGAAAACATCAATGCGGGCATAGGGACCATTTTGCAGCCTAACTTGTTGAAAAAACTGTCAAAACTGTATGAATCACACAAAAATCTTTGTGCTGAACTGGTGTGAAATACATTGTCATCACCTCTCTTTTCAGAACTTACACAGAGTAATATTTTCTATTTATTTTGCTGCGTGAACATTATTTAAGCCATTAGCTAGGGATGTTTCTGTTGTTTCAGTAAGAATTGACAGAATAAGTGTTTTAAATATATTGATGTTATTAAACCAACCAGTCAACCTGAGTCCACCTGTGACTGAGTCGGCTTGTGGTACTGTTATTGTTCATTGTTGCTTCAGTACAAGACTGTGGTCTCACTGTAGTAGGTCCCCTGCAAATATACACATATAGAGTTTGGGTGGAAATGCAGAAAGGAGGGTATAAAAAGCAAATGAAGGCAACGGGAAGGTAGAACAGCAAAGGATGCTTTGCTACTGGCTAAATGGACACATTTGCTAATGCTGATGATTTATTTTAGATTCTGAAATGGTTACAGTTCTTTATTTAGGCAGTGTGGCTTTTTTTCTTTAATTTGTTAACACCTATAGAAATTAGAAAGAACAGTAGTTATGACAAATGGACTATGTAATTTGAAAATTGTATTTTGTCACATGTTTTAGTCACAAAACCTAGTTGAAATCAATTGTCCAAACATTCACTTAACATATTAATAAGTAATACAGGAATACTCTAAGCCCTCTTGAATTAGATATATTACATCTTGTTACAAAATTTAATGCCAGACTTAATAACTCAAAGTATGCTCTAGAATAAAAATACATTTATGTGCTAGTATGTGGTATATAGAATGCTAATCCAAATTACAAGAAATACCCCTAAACCCACTATTCAGTTGGAACTGTTTTATATACTCAAGAGTAGACAATTACCTTTAATTTAATTTCTTACAAAAGAAATACCTTTTTTTTTTTTTTACAAGTGAGTATGCTTTTTGTGGTATGTTTCTAAATATTACAACACTGTAATATTACAGTCTCAGATTACACTGTAATCTGACAACATTGGTCAGATTTCAGGAGCTTTTTGAGTATTTACCTGCAAAATCACTGTCATTTAGGACTTTTATAAAAATGTCTAGATGGTTGTGTTCTCACATTTCCTGTTGAAAACACTATAAAGAAACAGTAAAGTACCACCTTTTCAAAAAGGGAAGATGGTGTTTCCACTTCAACACTATTAGCTTTGCATATTTGTAACAGGAAGGATTATTTTAAAATATAATTTTATCCTGCCATGAGTAGACTTCAGTCATGTCATAGTTGCTGAAAAATTCTGCATAAACATATTTTGATGAGGGTTTGTTTGAATTTTTTTTGTGCGATTTTTTGTGATTTGAACAGTTAAAGGAGAGTTAATGAAAGATAGATGGCTGATCAGTTGCTTATGTTTCATTCGTTAAATTTTTCTTAGAACCATAACCTTCAACATTTTTAGTGTGAGTGTGTTTGTAACCAGCTGTAGTATGCTGTTGAACCTTATACAACTTCTTATGGTCTTATCAATAATGAATGAACAACTTTCTAGAAAATAGGTCTAAAATACCAAATTACAGAAATTTGTAAGATACATGTTATTAAGAAGTTCATTCACATGAGGAGAAATTGAAATAATGCTGAGAAATATCCAAGAGTCACATGTTGACAAAAATTTGAGGTTGAATGCTGAATAAGTCTCCATAATGTTCAAGTTGTTAGAGTTGTTTGTCTACCATTATTGTCATCTTAAAAATAAATAAATTAAACCACATTAATTTACTTTACATGTTGTTTCTATCTCTCCTGATTCATGATTATGTGAAATACAGTACTTACTTGACTTGAAAATACTTAAGCTAATTTCAGTCCCTTTTGTTTTTGTTATATTGAAATGTCCAGAAGAAATTCAGTGTCTTATGTCTTGAATCCTTAACTTGAATCTTGTTAAATCAAATAAAAACCTCAAACTATTCTTAGGATTTTTTTTTCATTAAGTATATTTATTCTCCATCTGAAGGTCAATCCCAGAAGTCTGGTACCAGGATTGCCATTCCAGCTTCCTCCTTGCTCCTGGTGGCTGGGGCATATCCCAGTGCTATTTGCCTGTTGAATGTGTAGAGAATATCCTCCTGAAGACAGCTGTCTCCTTTGTGTTTGAGCACCTGCCCCTATGTGAGTTAATTCTTCTGTATTTTTTTTTAAAGCAAACTGACTCTGCCTCATTTTCATTAATGTCATAGTTAAACATTTAACATTTATAAAAATGTTTGTGATGTGTCTCCTGCAGTTGTCCAAAAGCTATTTTCTTACCATTTCTGTATCAAAAGAAATCTTACTTTACAAACATAGGTTCTTTTCTCCCCAGTTTGCTGCATTAAATTTTAAAAGACAAGTGAAAATAGTGACTGTAGTATTTGGTGTTAAAACTGACTGATAACTGTATTGCAGTCTGCTTCCCACAGAACTGGTGGAACATAGACTGTGTCAGTGGGAGCTTTTCTTTTCTTTCTCCCATAATATGCCCTAAGTCCCGACCTGAAGGGGCAATTCACTCTCTAATTTAAACCTCTCCTTAACATTAACAACATGGCAGTGTTTAGTAATGATACAGTGTTTACTGTTAAAGACTTGCCAATTTGGCCTTAAATAGCTAGACTATATTACTTCAATTTGCCATATTCCCTCTGTTTAGTTTGGAATTACCTTGCAAATGTTAAGGTGATAGTATTGAATTGTGTAAAGGAATTATAAATTGGAAATCCTAGAAATGCAGATTTAAAGTTCTAGTGTTGATCTATAGAAACACACTAGTTCAAGTAGTTAAAGGTCAGTAAACTCATTTTAATAGGTACTTTTTTTATTTTTACTGACTTCCATCAGTGCCTTTAATTAGTTATTTTTCCTTCCTATTCTCTGGATAATTTAAAACTCCTTTCTGAAGTGATTTTTTAAGACGTATATGAGCTTGGATATGTAGTTTCTGTACCTTTTAAGTGTAGTTAGTTTTTTCCAGTGTTGCAATAAAGTACAGAACACTATGCAGTACATTAAAGAAATAGAGCCTATGCATCAGAACAATTTTCATGCCTCACTCAATTCTTAATGTAAATTAGTAGGAACATTGGTTATCCATTTGAGAAATTGAGTTGGTATAAAAATAAAAATGCACTTATGGTATGTGGTGCTTTGTGTATCATCTTGGGAGTGTTTTGCTGTTTATCTGTCACTTGCATTAGAAAAAGCAGTCACTGGCTGCAGGTGACATTAAAAATTAAAGGTTAACCTCAATTTCTTTACTGACCAGGCGTGGGGCAGAAAGTTCTTCTGGATGTGTGCCTGGATTTTGGAACTGTCAAATAGAGTTGAGAAGCAGAGACTGGTGCTTTTGGTAGCTTAGTCTTTTTGTATGTGCATGTGTGATTATATGATTTCACCATTTCCAAGTGTTTAGACTGCTTCTTGTAGGTTATATCAAGATCATTTTCCATTGCATCCAACTTTGTGAAATTAAAAAATTACACAATAACACTATAGTAAGTAATTATAATGAACTCATTTTACTGATCTACATAATTCTAGGAATGTCTTTTTATTTTGTTGCTTAGAAAAACTAATTAAAATAGTTGTATTTCCTATTACTAGAGAATACGTGTCTTTCAAAAACTAGTTAAAACTGCTCTTGAAAATTGCCTTAGAAGCTTTTGAATATTCTGGTTAACTCATTTACATTTAATGTAAGACAAGCTTTATATACTCATGAACAAACCTGGGAGATCTTTCTTTAAGTTTTTGATGAACTCGTCTTCTCCCTCATAGTGCCTGCAAGGTGAGCAAAGCTCAGTAGCGCGAGCTTCCCTTGTCTATCATTCCAAATGTTGGAGGCAGCATTCAGGCCAGTGAAGAAGGGTTCAGGCAGCAGAGGTTTCCATGTAACCTGCCAGATGTTTTTCCTTTGTTAAAGAGGTATTGTGCTTGTTCAGTGGTAGGCCAGACTACAGGCAACTCTTGATCTTTGAGGTGCAACTTGAGGCTGAGACTGCTGCTCTTACCTTCCATTTCATCCCTTAATTTTCTTAGGCATGCAGTATGCATGTAGTGAGTAGATCTTGTGCTTCTTGTTGGCTAATGAGGGAAAACAAGAAAGGAAGAAAGAATTTTTTTTTTGTGAGTAAAATAGACTGCCAAAATGCATCTTTTTTTTCTTCCCCCATCCTCCATGTACCAAACAGTGGTGTTTGGTCCGTGGCCGTTTTCCCTCTTCTGTCCATGGCTGTTTTCCCTCTTACAGCTCTTCATAGGAAAACAAGAAAATAGAAGTTTCATTAAAGAAAGCAGTGCATATTGCTAATTTAGAAAAGAACACTGCAACTGATATATTTGAGGAACCCTAGTATTTCAGACATCTATAATTGTATTAAAATTATATATCTATGTGCTTGCTTCATAGTAAGCTTGGCACATTTGTTTCAGGACTGGTATAGTGTAGATTGTTCTGACTACAAATTAAATCATGTTAAGAATTCTTTGGTGAAAAAAATGATAATGCTCATTTAGTATGCTTTACTTATTATTTCTAATTTGTTTAACCTATATTTAAGACAGATAATTTCTCTGAAGACAAAATATTTTTAAATGCTAGTTACTAATCTTCCTGTAGTTCCCACTGCTTGAAATTTTTCCATTGTTCTCTGAGATTAATTTCACATAATATTTCTTGGTTTCAGATATTTTTATGTTGACATAATACTGAAACTGGTCAAACAACTTTCACTATTGAAGTGATTTATAAAGAAACTGAAATACTATATAGCTTTAAACATAGTTCCTTTGACTTGGGGAATAGTTAAATCCCATATAATAGTTGATAATTGTTGGCTTGCAGCCTGGTTCTAAAGTCTTTGTTTTACAAACCGGGTTATGAAGCATCAGGAAAACTGAATGTTGGGTCTTTTTCAGATGAAATATTTCAGGCAATTAAATACTTCAGGAATTTATAATTTGTTTATAATTTGGAATACAGTGCTTTCTAAGAAGAAATCTTTAAGTGATTTAGTGTATTGTCTTACAGGCTCTAGAATAGGCATGTTATAATTTGTCAGTTAATTTAACTTTAAGTAAACTTCTCTATCTATTAGTCTAAAAAGCATTGGTGATTTGCAACTATATTACAGATGGCATCTTTTCTTAAATAGTACAGTAATCTGTGTTTTGTGGAGCAAGTGAATTACCCATTTGTTACACTGTTATGCAGCTCATAGAGGTCATCACACATCTGTATGAACAGAACATACAAGTATTTTAAAAATCCAACACCAATTCAAACAACCCAATTCAATGCAGTGTTTCTGTTGTTGCTTTTCCTACAGGCTTGGTGGTCCATTTTCTTGTGTTTAATTTATGGCTGTATTGCAGAGATGGGCTCGAGAAAGATATGCATAAGATAAGGACATTTTTTTCTCAGATGTAGAAAACTTGCAGGACATGCAGTTTCAAACAGTGGAAGAACAGGTCCAGGATCGAGTTACTTTGCAAAGCACTAAAATCAGGTTATATCAGTTCCCATTGAGGGTACATATCAAGTCAAGACTAGTAGTTACAATAGCTTTATTGTCAGTAGGTGTCTGATTCTAATGGTGAGGACTAGCGGTACTGTGTGTTATTAGCCCATTGTCTTCAGGCGTCCTTCTTGTTTCTCCTCTTTGTACTGTGTTAGATTACTTACTTTTATAGCTGACAAATTTGGTACTGCTTCACATCCTTGTTAGTTCAAGATTCCTCTGGCAGCAGTCTTTGTACACTGCGTGGCCCTTGCCCCTGCCCCTGGCATGCTGCCCCGTTTCCCTCCTGAGCCTCCTTGTGGAGCAACATGACTCTGAAGCATGAGCTGGCCATGGACAGAGCCTAGCTGATTCTGACAGAGCTCTTTCATTTTACTTGGTGCTTGCTTTGTAGTTCATCTTCATTTTAACCGCAAAACCACTCTTGCCAGTACAAAGGAAGAACTCACTTCTGCCTTGAAGTACTTTAAAATGGGCTTTATAACAAAAATGGAGAAAGATTTTACACCAGGGCCTCTGGAGATTTAGGCCTCTGTAAGTAAAGGATGAACTGAAATCTAAGCAAGAAATTCTTAACAATTAGGATGTTGAGACATGGAAATGGGTTGCCCAGGGAAATGCAGATGCCCCATTCTTAGAAGTGTTCGAGGGCCGAGTTGGATAGGACTTCGAGCAACCTAATCTAGTAGATGTCCACCTCTCTGCCCATGGCAAGAGGCTGAATTAGGTGTTCTTTAAAGGTCCTTTCCAACCCAAACCAGTGGTTACAAGTTGTATCGATTGAACCTGCTCAAAAGACTTTAATTTATGGTTTGGTTTGCAGTAAGAGATAAGTGCTACCTTAGATGAGCATAAATGCTGATCAGAAATTGTTAAAAAGGATTTGTTTCAATTGTTCTTGAAGGATTAAAAGTGGCAGCCTTAAGAAAATTTGCAGCAAGTGAACGATGGAGGGGAGAAACAGTTGGATTGCCAGTGGTGTATGTAGTTAAAAAAATCACCAAGATTGTAATGATGTTTTGGTGTATTTGAAGTGATCCTTCTACTATAGATATGACAATCACAGACACTTGTCTCTGATGTGTTTAGAGCTGTGCTAATGTTCCAGTAAAGTTTTAAGGACAAAAAAAATTTCCTAAAATATTGGCTGTAATTTCCTTTGAAGGGAAGGGATGCTATTTCATGGCTGTCCTTGGTTATCTTTTCTCTCCCTCTGCTCCTCCTGAAGAAATTCTGTGGGACTTACAGAATGCTTTGCTTCCAGGACAAATTCTAAAGGAAGTTCACAGAATTTTAGTGGGTTTTGCTCTTTACGTTATATGGATTTAAATGTCTAAACATGTACTGAAGGATATTGACAGGTACCAGTGTAGATGCCAGCCGTGTGCAGTTGGAGTCCTGTACTAGGGACTGATCTGCAATGTAAGCAGCAGCATTTCTCAGTTGTTGTGACTGGCCAGCATTTGTAATTTGATGGAAAGCAGATGAATAAAGCCAAATTAAAGTGACAGTGATGACCAAATGCCTAGTAATTTAAGACCCTCCACACATTGCTTAGTGCTATTTGTTCAATAAATACATATAGTGAATATAGACCTTTATGCATTTCTCTAAGGTGATAGAAGCCATGGTGGGCAGAAATTATTGTATATTATCAGCACTCCGTCATATTTGAATAAATTAATGTGGAACTCAGAACTTTCTGAGCAAAACTCAGAACTTTCTGAGCAGCTTCACTGGTTTTGTTGAAGCTTTCATTGAGTGATGTACATTACATAATTTCATATTGAACATTTTCTTTGCAACTTTCTTTGTATAATTTCTACAGATCTGTAATTTTAAAAAATTGCAATCTTGTCACCAACTTTTGCAGTGGCTTCCTCCATATTATGTGTCTGATCCTCTAAGATCTCCCTCATAATCATTAAGTAGTAAGAGTTGATTCTGGTATGAATGGTTCAACTAGATTTAGAAGAAGTAGTTGAGTGTTGTTTTATCATTTTTGTTAAGCAGCGTTCCTGCCTTAGAGTTATAGAAAAGGTTACCTGTATCTTGAAACTTGCAGTATTTATCATCTTCTGCAAGGGAATTGTAGATCAGGTGCAAGAATTTCTCTATATTATAAATGTTCTAAACTTATTTTGGCATATTAATCTAGATTATTTTAAAATCCAGATGTGTACTTTATAGTGGAATCCAAGCTGGATCTGAGGAAAAAAAAAAATCATTATTCTCTGTCATTTGGCAGAGAGGAGTAAGGGATAGAAAAGGAAGAAAATGCTCTTCTTTTTAAGTGAATGTATTCTGCCCATAGAATGTACCAACAAAAAGTAGATCAAGACAGTCTTGCTTGGAGACACTCATACCATCTGACAGGAAAGTGATTGTAATTAATTTAAAATACAGAAGCAACAGTATTTCTTCCTGAGTAAATGGTTTGAAGACCTTAATTACACATTGCTCTTGAAAGCACAGATTGCACTTGGTTTCTTTTTGGTCTTTTACACTCGGACTTTGGAAAGTGTTTAACTTACAGGAAGTAATGGAGTACTTTCCTGTATTGACAGGCTGTTAGTGAGTTTCTTAGTATGCATATAGCTACTTGAAAAGAATAGGAATTTAGTGGAATGTTTTGGGCTTGGGGATGTTTGGTTTGGTTTGGCTTTTGTAACAGAAAATCATCTAATACCTTCAGCTGGATTCTGGCATCAAAATTTTTTAAAACATTTGCTGCATAAAAAGTAAGTTTTGACAAAAGCAAAGGAAGTGGCAAAGTGTTTAAGTTGTGAATCATTATCTAGTTATATCTAATCATGATTCAGTGCTGCAGTTGAGAATATTTTATAGTGTGAAACTGCTCTAGGTGAATAGTGACCAGCTAGAGGAACAGTGAGTAACTAATTGTATTTCTAGGTTCATTTCACTTATTAAATGCTCTTCTGTGAATGAAATGCAAACGTAGAATGGAATTGTGATTACTTCTGTACATGAAAACTATACTTATGAAACCTGCATGGTTTTGTAGCATTTTAGGGGGAAATAATAATGGGTTTGTTTTACTTTAATGTTTAGTTCTCAGCAAAGACACATGTAAATATTAAAATATTGCTATACAAAACATTTTTCTTATTCCAAAAGATACTGTAATAAATGTTATTTAAGGGATGGACTATTTCATGTAAAAAAGAAAGTTTCTCATTCATGACACTTTTACTCTACATAAGGATCTTATGCCTTATGCTCCTAGATTGTTTGAAAATAAAATTTGCCTAATGAAATTCTTAAAATTTTTCTGACACTACTTTTCAGATGTTATTCCTTTCTGGAATATATCATTAGTGAACAATGCAGATTTCATATGCAAGCTTCTTTGAAGAGTTGTAGTAAAAGCTGCATTTAAGATTTTGCCAGTATTAAAATTGCTTCCAGTATCTTGTTTCTTGTGACTATTTTAAGTTTTAGAATTAATATTGAGGTTTCAGTATTTTCTGTGAGGCAAATACTAGGGAGTGGTATCAGATTGTTTTCTCTGTTTTCTGTACAAACAAGCTCTGAGTTTGGGAAGGTCTTCTTAACATCCCTCAAGGTTTTGCAGTTAAAAGCCCCACAAAATAACTTTCCCTTTTCACAGTATTTGTCGGGTGCTGAGGAAGGGTTTCTTGTTTGGTATCTGCAATTTGGTCTGGTGTAGCAGTGATACTGACTTCCCTATTGCCAGGCATTCAGCAGAAGTTGGGGAAATTTACTACTTTACACAGAAAAATTAATTGGTTCAAGTAATTGGGAAAAGGGAAGTGATATTTAATGGAGGAGACTGATGGTTTGGGCCATTGTCTGAGTCCGTACTTCCTCCACTTGTCAAACTGGAACAGAATCTTGAAGTCCTTTTTGTTTCATTTTTATTACAAGCTACAGCTTACTACAAAGCTAAGGGAGACCAGAAAATTCACTGTTCTTTAAAATATATGTCTTTGAATATATACCCAGTCCATGCATTTCAAGTTTTGTCTTCTAATGATTACATGTTGAGTAACCTTAAAAACAACATATATAACCAGCAATTTCATTAGACACAGAACCGATCCAACTCATCTGACGTGCCCAATTTTACTTCCTTAAGATGTGTGGCATTTTTTCATTCTCATAATGCTTCTCAGGTATCAAGGAATCACCTCCTTAAAAACAACATATGTATTTGAGACTGTGGTGGTTTGGGAGCAGTTTCATTTCATATGTTTGCATTTGCAGTCTGAAAATGTCACACTAAGCTCTTACCAAAACACACACAAAAAAAAGTTCCTCATTTAAAAATATGTCAGAATATTTGGACCAATTTGATTTGCCAGTTTTTCATTCTGGAAGCCTAGATGTTTTGAGTCAGAGTTGCAGGTTATAAAATTAAAGGAAATACTTAGCTGGCCATCATAGAAAAATCATGATAGTGTCTGCGTAGAAATACACAGGGTTTGTGTGTGTGTGTCTGTCTCACAAGAGGTATAGGAGATTAATGTTCTTTTTAACTGAAGAGCTCTTTTTCCACTCTAAGGATATTTAAAAATAATTCTATCCATTTGGTGGAGCAATAGCTTAGTTAATGAAATTTGATATTTTGGAGTTTTTCATTCTTGTGTAACATCTGTAAACATGTTCCCAAACCTTACATGCAGTTCTGTAATTAACTTAGTGTTTCCATTGTGATTTTTCAATGAATAGAAAAAAAATGCTATTTATACAGATGAGGGAAAAAACTAATTTTCCTCATACAGTTGTTAGATTTTGGTGGGGTTAAATACAAGCCACCAATGCAAAATCTGGTTTTGTTATTACCTGCTTAAAATCCTCTGTAGGTTTTACACATTTTGAATAAGCAGTGAGGTGTAGTCCAGCTCCCTGTCTGTACAGGGGTAAGATCAGTTAAGAAACAATTGAACTTTTACAGAAGACCTGTAACTCTCTGATCACAGCAGTTAGTTTCTTTATTTTCATTAGTTTTTCTCTCCATGTAATGTACATAGAAAGTTAATTATGAAAGAGTAGTATTCATTGAAACTGAAAATTGTAGTATTTGCAAATATAAAAATCATAATTTACATAAATTTTATAGTCAAGAACATTATGAATGTAAATATGCCTTCATTTATTCTCAGTCTTATAATGCCATTTGTTGTCCAGTGGGATATGAAGAGTGATGTTGAGACTGCTGTTTAACCTATTATAGCAGCCTAAAGAAATTAAATAGCCTTGATGTAAATATGAGGTGGGAAAAGAGTATTCATCTCCATTAAGTGACATAAAAAACCATGGTAAGAATAACAGGCGGGTGGGTATGCATTAAGAGCTCAAGTCCCTAAATTTGGACACTAATTATAACCACAAGGACAATTGCCTCCCACGTACTTAAACTTTAATTTCAGTATGTTTTCAGACCAAAAATATGCTTCACAGTTCTTTAGGCACCAAATGTGGATTTTCTCATGCATTTTTTTTCTTCTGATACATGATTCCTTTTCCCCTGCCATTAAATTAGGGCCTAATACAAAAAAGCTGAATTCATTATGTACTCCTTGGTACAATGAGATCTTTAGACCTTGTATTTTGCTAGATCTCATGCTGAGGAAGTCCTACCCATTTTTTGTGCCATAAGCAAATGTTGCACCATTATAGTCAAATTATTTGGAGCAGTTATTTCAGCTTTATATTAATGTTACTTGCACCTGTGGATGACCAGTAGCTACATAACCTATTGCACCACATAAGTCACTCCTGTTTTATTTCTTGATTGTGCACCCTTGCAGCCTTTTCTAAAATTATATTTATGTTACATTAGATAAAGTAATTTTTATATTGAGTAATTGCATTAAAGTATGACCCATGGAATTATAAATGAGAACAGGGATGTTGTATAAAACTATCTTTTAAAGTTAATTGAGTATTGTAATTTCTTTAGTATTATACTGATTTCTATGCAGGAGAGATCATTTTGATGTTTAGCCATTCCGTCTTTGGTATAAATTAAGGTAAAGTATTAATCATTAAAAAAATGCAAATCATTACTTTACCTTTATCTTGATATTTTGTATTTTAAAAAAAAGCATGTCACATGCTTTTCAGTAATTCTGTCTTACTGTCCTTTGCTATGCTTGATTAGATAGTTATTGGCTATTACACCTTCTCCACACATACTAAACTGTAGATCTCTATCAAATCACCTCTAATCTTATTATAAATAAAGTAAATATACTGATCTTTTGTCTGTCTCACACACATAATAAAAAGAAGGATTTCCTGACTGTAATTCTTGTAATTCCTTTTTTGGCCCTTTTAGTTTCAACTTCCTTTTGAATTAAAGATACCAGGCCTGGTTATAGCATTCCAGTGATGCCATATGTGCAGATAATTTCAGGTCCTTAGTACTACCATATATTTCCCTGTAATGCACCCAGGGATTGTTTTTAGCTTCTTAGCTACAGCAACATAGTAAGAGCAAAAAAAGCATTTGGTTATTTACAGTGACTTGTAAGTTCTTTAGGGATTCACTGCTTTCTAGGATGTAATCCTCCATTTTATGTGGCCTGTCTTATAAGTTCTTAATGTTCTTAAGGTAAAAAAATTAAAATATTGTAATTTCTACTCCAATATTTACTTAATTTATGCAGCTTATTGGAAGGATTTTTACTTATTTTTGTTATCACAGGGCTTCACCTTTTTTACATAACAGTGAAGAATCAGTCATCGGGTTTTATGTGTGTTTTGTGTGATTGATATTTTTAAAAAGACAATAAAGGGGACTTCACAAAGCATTAGAGCATTAATATAGCAAGAAGAAGGCTTATAATCTGTTTGGCTTCTGCTGATACCTAATGATACGGCAAAAAAAGCACTCTTCTACAAGGCTGCTTCTCAGCTACAAGGGAACCAGAGGAATTGTTAAGAATAATAGATAGCATATCTTGGATTAATTTTTTTTTTTAAATTTGTTTTTAGGAGCAGAAGCACAAAAATCCTGTCTTAATCTTTCTTTTAGGTATGCTGCTTATTTAGCTTTTAGTAACTTGTAATTTAAGATCACAGTTATTAGGTGTATTTCTGCATTTTATATATCGCTCCCAGATGCTACAGTATTAGTTTTTATCACTGCATATTTTATGAAATGTCAGCCTTCTGTTGGCTGTTCATGCAGCATTGTTAGTGATCAAAGCCACAACATAAAGGAGAGGAATCTAAACAGTTGGCTTATCTTTGTCCTTCATTGTGACACAATACCATAAAATTACTTTACTGTATAAAAGACAGGCAAAGCTTCGTGCAGCATACTCTGAAAAGGTGAACTTTTTGTTATCCTCAACAAAATAGATAAATTCTTTCGGGTGATATTTTGTGCAAGGGAAGTAAAGTTAACAATAATATCTTTGGAGTTGGGAAAAAGTTTTCATTTTTTCCTGCCTTTTTAAAGTGCAGTTGTGTGTTGCAATGCTATTATAAATCTATCTTTTAAAACCTTTTGAAATGGAAGAAATGTGTCCTTTGGACTAATCTGTATGGAGTGTTGTGGACCTCTTTGGGATACAATTGATCAAGATGTTATAAAGAGGGATAATTGGGAAGGTAATAGTTTTTACTTGATGAAAACTGCTGTGGGTTACCACGTATATTTGGCTTTCATTTTGGTTTTTCACACAGGAGATTATTTTGAGTTTATCCAAATGTTTGGTTAACAATATCAGAATATCAGTCAGCCTTAATTTTTCTGCTTGCCTAAGTGAGTTGTGTATCAGAACTGAAATAATAAAGTAGGAAAAACTCTACAAGCTCTGGAGTTGCTCTAGGAATAAAAATCTTGAATGATTTTGATCAGCTGTTGTGTATGCCCTGCACAGCAGTTGGTTCAATCAATTTTATGTTTTGAGATGGTTTTATTAAAATGAGCTGCTGCTTTCAGTAAATCATTGTAAAGACGCTAGCTTTCTATATGCTTTTTGGGGACCTGCAGCTTACCAAGTCAGTCTCTCAATATAAACAGACTTAACTCGGCTCCTCAAGGAGGCTGGGCTGAATTAGTAACCCCTTTACCATGTGCAGTATTATCAAGATGGGACAAAACACAAAAAAGAATCTCCTAATACGATAGTGGTACAGGAAGTAAAAGAACAAAAGTATTCCTGTTGTATTGGGGGGGCCTATAAAAGGCATGTCAGTCAACAAGGCTCTTCACAGTATCTCTTAAAATAGATGATCATGCACACTACCTGATTGCATGTGTTTCTGTTTGTCTTTCCAACTGCTGGCTTGTATGCATGTATTCTCTCGCAGTATGTGATCATATTTTGATAAATGTTTCAGAGGTTATGAACAAATCAACAGTGGTATTTTCTTCATGGCATTGTGATCAAGATGGCCACAGTGCTCCATTTTATCTTGGCTTTATGGATGAGATGGTAATTTCATCCATCTTTCCTTAAAAGCTGACACAGGAAGAGATCATTCCTGTGTACATTTAAAGGTTTTATTACTTCTCTCTTGATGTGCTTCAAAATTACCAGGTAGAAAACAGTTATCAAGTGAGTTAGGGATGAAGCTACTTAGTATATCAGAAGCATTAATTAATTAATGCTTTCAATTAATTAATTTTGAAAACTGGAATTTAGGAAAACAAAACAATCTGACAGTGGTAGGGAGTTCATCCATCAGCTGTACTGAGCTCAGTTCAGGTCATCCTTCCTGTATGAATCACACAGGGTTTGCATAACTTTCTACCAGCATCAAGTTTATGAACTTTCTCCTGCCCTTCACAACTGAAAGGCCTGAATATTCAAAGCTACAGACCTGTTCCCCATATTTCTAGATAAGGTGTGATTGTAATGTGTTTCTCTTCTGATCTTTTGAAGAAGTAGGTTCTCCTACTCTATGTTTTCATCCATTGTCCATGTGAGTAGGTGAATTTTACATGTCTTACATTTAGTGGCATTCTGGTATAGTGATGAAGGCAGAAAATCTCTGATTGGACTTGGCCGTGATGAAGGATTTAGAGGCACCAGAGAAATTGTGATGCTTACAGCAATTTTAGTATCCACAGCAGGAAGAGATGTGCTCCTCAAAGATAAGGATGTACAAGAGTACATGAGCAAGGTTAGATGCCTGAGAATCAGAAGGTCAGATATGTGGGCACTTCTTGCAAGTCTAGAAGTTCAGGTAACCATGGAGAGAAGACAGAAAGCAATAAAAACAGTCTTTAAAGGAAGTGGTTTTTCCTCTACTGATCTTAATACCTTTAATAGATGTTTTAACCTACTGTAGTTGAAGGATAAATATTGAATAAACATTTTGTTCAGGGCTCCTTTTTACTTGTGTATCCAAGACTGCTTCAAACACCTGATAAGATGCTAATGACACTTTAAGAGCTGAAAACATACAAACCTTATCCAAGCAGGTTTTCTTATCTTCATACAGGTGAATCTCTTTGATTCCCTGGCCAAGTCATGCATTAAATGCACAGCTTTCGCATATCCACTTGTTAACCTAATATACCCCAACTGCTGCAACCAAAAGTGTAGTCTTGATAAATCATAATATGTATGGTACTTCTTTCTGTAATTGGTGTTTTGTGGTTCACAGTTTCATGAACAGGTAGTAAATAGATGGAATGATAGATCTTTGTTAATATACTGGATATAATTGAGGTAGCTTGGTGCCTTTTAACCTGATATTCTTGAATCTTGATAGGTGCTCACCCAGCTGATAGGCTTTGGAAACGTAATTTCACTTTACAGATGTTTTGTATGTATATATGCGCAAAATATTTTGTAGATTTGTCCCATAATTTGTGAGCACATATGTGAGGTTATTTCCATAGAAAAAGCTTTCATGACTGTTTTGACCACCTTTCCCAGCTAGTTCCAAAGGCAGTCTTCACTAGTAAATTAATATACTGGTTTGTTGGGCATTTGTCAATGCTAATACCAGCAAAAGCAAAGGTTTTTCAGCCTTTTTAAAATGCCATTATCCTCAAATCTCTAACCTGAGGGTTATAAATGTAACTGATAGAGAAAATAGAGCAAAATTGGTAGTCAGAAATTTCTTAATAAGATACAAATTCTTGGTTCGGACTTGATTCCTGGTCGATGAAAATTGTGTTGCTGAAATGTAGCTATATTAGTTTATGCAGGGGTTATCAGAGTGCTTGTGCCTATGGGGTGTAGTAGTCAGATTGCTGTAGAGAGCTCAGTGAGAGTTACAAGTACTTAAAACCAAAGTTATGTACAAGAGATGTTGCAGGTATGCATTTAAGGACTTAATGTTGACCCCATCCTTGCTTATTAGCAATACATTTTTTGGATGCATTTTGCTTTTCCATTTTTTGGTGAGCTTGTGTCCCTGGCCTGCTAGAATTGGCAAAGGGAAACCTCAGCAAGGTTTCTAGGAAGCTGCCTTCAGTATACATTTTTAGTTAATGCACAGATTAATATTAATGATAAGTACAATAGGAACTGTGAGTGTTGGGTCACCTGAAAGAATTAAGATGCATTCATGGTAGCAGTAGAGTAACTCTGATATTTTCAAAGCTGATGAAGTTTTAGGTCAGAATTTACTGTTAAAATCTAAAGTACAAGTCAAGCCTTTCCCCAAAGTGAGAGGGGCAAGATTAGAAAGGGGGAACAAGGCCTTCAGCATTGGAGAAGAAGCTGTTCACTAAAGAAACAATCCGACTACATAAATGAGGAATTTTCAGCAAGGAGGTGCTTTCTAAGTGGGGCTAGATTGTGAGAATTAATGTTGGATTTTGATGCATTAATTAATCCCCGTTCACACTTCTTATAAATCTACATTTCTAAGTATTCACACTAATAAACATTTTTTGTGTTAAAAACATGCAAAGGTAAAGGAAGATACGTAGAAAGCTCAAAAGAGCTGAAGAGTGCTTCAGTTTGGACGATATCAACAGAATGCTGAGGAAGTATGAGCATTGCAGAGATTTTGGCTGTATTAAATGTCCTACTTTGCTCAGAGAATGTATGCTGTTAAGCTCTTCTATGTAAATACTGGCAAAGACCCAGGTTTCAGTTTCATTGAAGTCTACCCCACCTGTAATAACTGTTGTCAAGAGATTGCAGTATTTATATATTCATCAGGTGCACTTTGTTTAGTTGTGATATTAAAATGTGTCAAATTGCTCTTCAGGTATAAATGGAGAGTTCATATTCCTAATTTTTATTGTACTCTGAGAGGATTACAATTTCACCTAGAGGTTGGTTATTGTGTAAGAGTGTTCAAAAGAAATTTAACATGTCCAACTTCTGATTTGGGAACATAAAGACTGATTGTTCCTTTTTACAGCAATTGAGGTTACTGTTTTAAAATATGTATGTGTCTGAGGTTGCAAAGGGGTTAATGAGAAGTCATATGCCTTGTGCAGTTAACTGTAGTGCCATTGCCATCCATTCAAGAACAGGTTGCTTAAAAGTGAGAGTTGCAGCATTTTGTGGTCTCCTTGTTGGATCACCTGCCAGTCAGTGGGGTACTGTGGTTGTCTTCCTAACTTTGCAGCTCATGAAACCTGAAGAGAGAAGGCGCTGAGATGAGGTAGTTAAAGCTAATGGTGATAGGCAGTGATCATGTCTTCTTCTTACTGGTGAGTTAGCAAACAAGGAATATCTCTCCTCATAGTGGCTAACGAGGGACAAGCTCAGGAATGTCTGACCTTTAGGCATGAGACTTCCAGACTCAGGAGGACAAAAATGGGTCAGTTTAGGCTTGAACAGGATGGCCTTGCTATTTGTAGGGATGAGTAGACTTCTGTCATAAATAGCAAAGCAGCAAAGATTTTCCCTCCCCACCTCTTCTTGTGTTTTGAATTGCATTATGGCTTTTAACTTCTCAGGAATGTACCTGATATATGTGGGAAACCATAAAATCAGAGGGTTTTGGGAAAGCTGCAAAAGGCAGGCCTCAGAGACAGCAGAACTGTGATTAGAGCTAAGCAGGAAGCCATAAGATAGGTCAGCAGAAAAATTATGTAAGAAGTAGAAAAGAATAGAATAACTCCCTAAGCTGCAGAAAAGAATATCTAGTGAGATATTAGGAAGTTCTAAGCTTAATAATGGAGCTCTGTGCCTTGTGTTTTAAGGCTTACAAGCAGGTATTGTATTCGAAATAAGCAAGCATCGTTTTAACCGAAGGTACGTGTGCTTATAGTGGTTGGATAGAACTACTGTCAATATGCTTTTGCTTTGTGTGATTGGTCAATAAACTTTCAAAGTAAGTTGTAACATTAAGTTCTTGGTCTGCTGCCTGGGATGTGAGCTGATGGCATCTTCCCATTGTCAAAACCATGTAATGAGACTCATGCTGGAAAATAAAACAACTCAAGACACATTCCTAGCAGTCCTGTCCCATTCGTGATTTGTACATAGCCCCCGGCTGGCGATAATATATGGCAAACAGTGTTAATATAGGGTATGTGTAGAAAGCATGGTGTGTGCTTTTATTGCTCTTCATCTTAGATTTGTGGCAAGATGGGAGGAGGAAGATGGACTAAAACATCTTCACAGTTCTAAGGCCTACTAAGGAAGATCTTGGCTATGTAAACATACACTTTTTTCCACTAAGTACTGTAAATGTAATGGGATAAATTACTTCCACTTCTCTGTGTGGATAAATTTCATTTATCCTCTCTGTCCACTTACTGTCTTCTCAAGGCTTTAGATTTTAAACTTAACTTTAACAATTTGGTATTATATGAACAGCACAATGTAATAGCAACATTTGCTGTGATTTTAAATCTGTTTCTGATGTAGTTGACTTTCAGTGCTTTGAACCATTTACTGCCAAGTGAATATTTTAAGTATTGATAATGAGAAATGAAAAAACCCCACAGCTGTGGTATCTTACATCACTAAAATTTCATTTTCACAGGCTCAGAGTTTTACTCCCTGCCTTTTAGTACAAGCTGAAAGTAGAAATGATGAAAGTTTAGAGGATTTTATGTATCTTGGTGGGGGGGGCAGGGTGGGACGGTCAGTGACATTCCACTTTTGATTTGTGAGTAGAAGACTAGATTTTTTTTGGAAAATCCCTTTATTTTTATTTTGGACATCATTGCTGCCCTTTTTTTTTTTAGTGTATTTTCTTCTTTTAGATAGTCTGAACTATTTTCTTTATTATGCACTCGCTATTCCTCCAAACAAATTTAATGCTTCATCCATACTGAGCACCCCACAGGAACACATGACTTAGGAAAGGGAAAAAATCAGCAGAAAAATAGGTGGTCTGAGCATTTATGTGTTAAATATGCATGTTAATTAGAAAAAATTAGAAAAAATATGAAAACAGATGTTACATAAATTATTTCAGTCTCAGGATAGTAGTAACTTATACACTGACAATAACTTTTATATGTGCATGTATACGTGTATGTCTGTATCTGGAACATTTATGCAACTGTTACATGGATAGCACTAGAAAAATAACTAATAGCTTAGACAGGCCTTCTGAATATCACCTGCGTTTGTGGATGTTTCTCTCCTCTCTTGTGCTGTCCATTGAGCTCCTAAAAGAAGGTTCCTCAAAATGGCTCTGCCAACAGAATCAGTTGTATCATGAGACTCCTGGGGAGTATTTGAGGTAACTGGCATTAAATATATGCAAAACATTTTTCTCTGCATATTGATATTGTATTAGGCAGCAGAAATTTTAAAATGTAAGTCCTTTATGTACTGACATAGCTTGTTCTTTACTTTGGTCTCTTTATTTCTCTTAGCTCCTCTGCAGTGGGAAAAAAAATCCTAAAGCTTTCTAGTAGAAGGTACTCCAACAGAGACAACTAAAATGTTGAGAATGTGTTAACAGAAGAGAGAATTTTGTAAGTGGATATTCATGTTAGAATTCATCTGCTCTTAGCGGAGTCATTTTGTCATTTTATAAAGAAGACACTTCTGACTGACAACCAATTTTGTGAATATAAATTCTGATATAATTTGAATAATTACATAATTTCTGTCCACGTTAAAAAAACAGACATATGTGCAGTTCGTTTTCTAATTATCACCACCAGAGATTGAAAAGTTAACTTCTCAGAAAATGAAGGCAATATAACATGAAGTAAGGAGAAATGTTGAAAAATAAAGACCTGTAGCCTTCTGTAAATTTTCACGTAATTATTTCAGTATACATTCTACTTTTCTAGGTTGATAGCTTTCATATTCTTTGAAACCTTGTATGTTTCTATTTCGTAAATTTGGGTGGTTTTTTTTGTTTTGTTTTGTTTTTTCTTTTTTTTTCCCCTTTTGTAAAATCCAGCATATGCTGTAGGAAGGTAAAAGGCTGCAAGATGTAGACAATGAATTGTGGAAGAAGATTCTAGCAGATTGGATTGTTAGTATTGAAGACTTTTTAAAACAGTGTTCAGGGTAGGCACTTGCTATTCTAGCAGATCCATTACGCTAGTAAATGTATGAGAATGTGGTACTGTAAGAAAATGAATTACAGAAAACTATTAAGAAATCTTATTTATGTCTTGAAGAGGAAATATATTACCATAAATCCTACTTTTTACCAATAAATTGTGTTGCCTACACAGAATTATTTAAACAAGAAAAAAAATCAGTGATGTGTTAATCCTTCACTGCACATGTATTCATTCACATTGGAAGAGTCAGATCTCATAGGGACAAATGGAAATTGTATAAAAAAAGCAGTAAAATGGTTCTAGCTATGTATCTTAAATTTTCAGGAAAAAAAAAAAAAAACTACTTTGGAAACTTCAGTCTCCAACTGATAGTGGTGATGACTTTGAAGCCTGTTTGTGCCACCATTTTTCTGTGATGTATTGTTGCATTTTCTTTGCTAGACTTGCATATTTTTAAGAGTAGACAGCACATACTGATAATTCTTTTCTCCTGGAAAATATTTCTTTTATTGCTGCTTTATAATGGAGTAAGAGTAACCTTAACATCTGAGCCCACACCTGTCCATGCCATTTCTGCCCTGGTTGTTTTAAGGAAGTAACACAGCTGTGGACTTGCATGGGTTCTGGCTTTGGTGGAAATGTCCAGGTTTTTTTCCTCTTGTCATCTGAAAGTAAGAACCTGTGGTCATTGTACCCTGGTGCTCTTACTGTTGCCAACATTAATAAAATAATAATGGCAAAATTGTAATTCCAGCTCGAAATAGTAACCATTGGTTAGCAATACATCTGCATTCAGCCACCCTTGTACTTGGATGTAGGGTAGATACATACAATTCAAGTGTATTTTCACAAGCATTATGAGCCCCTATGATTTTGCTTCAATAAAAATACAGGGCTACTGAAATTTTGTCTGGCCATAGATCACAGTGAAACTCCTTTCCTGTCAGTAAGCAGTGGTTTATTCATGTTCAGTCTCTGCTATTCCTTGACCTAGTGGCCTTCTTTTCAGATTCTGAAAGAAATTAGGAGAGAAAGCTGCTTTGCTTTCAAAACCCACAACCTAACACAATCAGAACCAGACCTTCAAAGAATCTCTGCTACTATTTAGACATCATTGAATAACAATGAAAAGAATTAGGAAGAGTGTGTGAAAGAAATTATGACATCACTTTATTTATAAATTAAATACCTATATTAACCCAGTGGGCTCTAGCAGTGGCATTTGTTTTGGTCTGTCTTCATTACTGTTTGGATATATTTAGACTTGGATATTCTTGTTCTGGTGTGCCCATCTAGTTTCTCTGGATCTGTGTCTAAACGTGTGGATCATTAATGATGCTCAAGTTTGCATTCAACCTCCTCTGCATAATTGCTCTTCTGTTTAGAATTCTGTAAGATAAAGGATAAAGAAAAAGATAAGGATGAAATGTGAGACCTTTATATGGAAATGATAAAGCCTTCTGAGTGAAAAGATACGAGAAATAATGCTCTTAAGATATTTTGGCTTTCAAATATTTCTGTAATCGCTTTACAACAGTAAGAGCACCAGTAGTGGTGTGAACAAAAGATGGAAGTTTGTGTTCTGTTAAAACTTGATTATTCCAAAATGAGACTCTTTGAATAGCTGAATAGCTAGAAAACATAGCAGGCTTTCCCACTTTTTTATATATCTTGGTTTTACCCAAGTTGATTTATATTTCAGCGTTTTCTCATTATTATGAACACTAGCACATTAAACACTTGAGAAAAAATAAATGTCTCTGATCTAAAAAAAAAGTATATGTGTATACATACACATATATATAAATGTTTCATTTTCACAAATCCAATTGTAGTAAAGATTATATGGTTTGTATTAGAGTAAGCATTTGTATTTCATGCAATTTTTTCTGTATATTTTTTTCCTCCCCTTGTTAATAAATGTCAAGGTACTTTCCAATGTAGCAATATTTCTTAGGATGACTGGCTTTGATACTGTATCCCTATTTATTCATTCTTGTTAATATGACTAGAATTTTTATCTGGGGAAGTTCTCTTTCATTCACTTTTCTGGGAAGGCTATGATTTTTGTAGGTATGTGCTTCCATCTGTCATTGCTAGATGATGCCGAATTGTAGGAATGTTCCTTGTGTTTGAAACAGAAGGTAGTAAGGCTTTTGGCTATAACTTAGTTTTTGTTGTGAATTTGTTTCATGATTTCTGATTGGCTTTTGAGAGATCTCTGTCTGGTGTACCAAAAAAAAAAAAAATCTTGTCATAGAAAACTCTGCTTTGGTTGACAAGATGTGTGGGAGAGCAGACGTAGCATTCATCAGCTTTAGGCTGTAGTACTTATTGTATTCAACAGAGATAAATACTCCCTTTGATTCTATTGATAAAGGTGATACTGTAGCTGAAAAGATGCTCTGAAGCATTCAGTATGAGTTGACACTTGCAGAGAGCTAGGGGTGATTTTGAGGGGTGATGTGATGCAACAGTGGTCCCCATGAAAGCTGATCTATTTGTGCAACATCACTAAATAAGCCTCAGTGCAAACCTCAATCCCAAAGGTGGAGATTGTCAGAGGTACTGCTTAAGGAGCTAATATGTGAGCTTTTGTTTCTGTATTGTATCTTAAAATGAGCTCTTTGCCAAACATTCTTCTGTTAAGCATTTTTAATATTTTGCTTTTTCATCTTTATTCAGGGGAGCAGTAGTGTCTGTGCTGCAGTGTCTTGGTGTCTCTTTTGTGTGCATATATATCCGTGTGCAAGTTATGTGTGGTAGGGAAAGATAGTGCAAATAAGTGATTTAGAAAGTAATGAAACTCAATGCTTGAAATATTTTTCTATAGGAACTGGTTCTGTAGACTGAGATAAATCCAGAGGAGGAATATAGAATAATGTTTTTGTTGCTGGGGAAGGTTGCTTCATATCCAGGGAAAATAGTTGTAAGGAATGATTTTATCATTAAATTTTTAGAGATCCTGCAGATCCATATATAACTGGGCTGAAAAACAAGAAACTGGGAAATTTGTTGAATTATGGGAAATAAATGCGGGAAGGCCCAGGATGGTATAACTGCCTCAACAGTAGCAAGTGGTATTCCTGGGGAAATATTGTAGAGCATTTTTTCACCAGGTGCATTGTAAGCAGTGAAGGCTCAGGTAGATGACCTTTTGGAAGTCCAGCTGGAGTGAGGAGTAGTGGAAATTGTCTGCATTCATTAGTTGAATGAAAATGAGAGGGGGAAAAAAGTGTGTTGTTACTGCAACCTGAATGTCTCACAGGAGCAACATTGCCAAAAGCACTATTAAAACAGGTATTGAAGTGACCATATAGTGTGGTAGCAGCTGATGATGAGTATCATTGAACAGCAAAACATACATTATTTTTCTTGATTTGCTACAAAAATATTTGGAGGAATTTGTCAAGCAATACAGGTTTTAAAAAACAGTTCTGTAATTTTATATATTTCTGGTTTCTCTGAACCCTTAATATTTTGATGACTAGTCCAGCAGGAAGGAAAATTATTACAGTAGTTGAATAATAAGAAAAAAAATTATTGAAGGTAGGTAAAAATGTTCCTCTTGCTATGAATAATACAGTAAGAGTTACATAGGCAGATGAATCAGGCTGCTTCTTTAATATGTAATCTGATTTTCCATACATGCTCATAATTGTTCAATATGAAATTTGTCAGAAATACAGTGTACCTATAATTAAAAAATAATATACATTAAGTGTAACAGTGGAAGGTCTGCTCTTTTATTGCATGTTAGCAATTTGAAAAATAAAATCTTAATCCATATTTTTAAACTACCCTTACAGCACCAGATGTATAACTCTTGAATATCCTTGTTTTCAGGTATTTTTCCCCACACTCACATTGCATACTTAATATGGAGGATAACACATTCCAGTGCATTGTGTAGCATATTTAAAGCAAACCTAAAACTAATCATGCAGAAATTACAAACATCACAATAATTTTAATGTTCCACTCCTCCTAATCAGGTACTGGGAGTTGCATATGTGGAGAGAAGGTGAAAAAACAGTTTTCAATACTTTAATTTGGTAAATAAGTTTAAAACCTGTAGCTAAGACCATTCTGTGAGCAGTTAATCCCAGTATGCATGAGTTTGCTATGATTTCTGTTTAATGAACAAGTAAGCAGTGATTTTCTTGCTCCAAGCAAGGGATACATTGCACACTTGATTTTGTCTTTCCACAGTGTGCCTCACCCTCAGAAAGTAAGTAATAACAGTAGAATAATATTCGTCAAATATTTATTGGAACAGGAAAAAGTATCAATTGGACTACTTAAATGTGGAAATCCTAGTAAACTGGTAATATTGGTAGTTGGGAATCTTGAAGTGCTTTACAAACAAGAGTGGGTATTGCACTGTGGGATTTGATTGAGGATACTGGTTTTCCCTAGGAACTGATCTGAAGAAGGAGTTGAAATGCCAGTGAAGCGTCTTCTTTAGTGTCTGAAGTTTCTAGCTAAATTTGATAAATTTACCTTTCAGTTGTCTCTGAGATGGATACAAGCTTACTGTAAACACCTTCACTGACCTGGAACTTAATCAAGGTCTTCCAGTTTGTGAAACTTAAAGAAATGTCAGAAAATCCATACAATACTGCAAGCAAAAGGGTGCTCCAGATGAGCACGTGTTGCTCATTTGTTAGCCAGCAGCTCAGCCTGTGCAGTGTGCTCACAGTGTTTGTATCAGACTCAATTTCTTCCTTTGTGGTTATCCTTGCACTGAAGCCAATGTCACCCAGAAAAGGTTTGTCCTTTCCTGGTAACTTCTGGGTCACCGTCACATTTATAGAAATAATGTTAAGAAATTCATCCCTTACTTAGTGTGAATTTTCTGTAGCTAATGTCTCTTACAGTACAACATTAAAATCCTATCACCCCAGTTTCCATGGCTAAGCTTGCCACATCTGTGAGGTAGGTAACACAAAGAGATGGCACTGTCCCCAACGGGGTACTGTGGGGTGTTTCAGGTACCCCACAGCGGGGTCAAGTTACAGCAGTTTTCAGCATCCCCCTGTTCATTCTTAGACTTTGCCTACAGCCAAGTAGGAGACCTTATCAGCATTAACTTGTTTTGGGAAAAAAACCCCAGCTTGATGGGAGAGTGGAGGAACAGGAGCAGCTGGAGATACGCAGATACAGCAGGCCACAGAGCAGCACAGGGATGTGGCCAGTGGGGACAGCTGCAAGCCAGAGCCACCAAGCTGCAACAGGCTTTACCTGCCTACTCTGGCTCCCAGGCGCTTGGGAACTGACATGGATTCCTCTCCCACATCAGCTCGTCTGTTACTGACACAGCATTTTTGAAGGATGAAACTTTCTTTTTTTTTTCCAAATACTACGATGATTTAAATGTGGTCAGGTTTTTCTGGTTTTGTTTTGTTGGGTTTTTTTTTCCTGGGGAATCTTTAGACAGTACTTGACATTAGTTATGCTCGTCTCTTTAAAGGCAGAAATGAATACTCTGATTCTTAAACTGGAACTTTTTAGAAAAGGTTGTCAGTCTTCTGATGCTCTTGTATGCAGCCTGAGTCTGTGCAGCACTGTCTTATTTCCATGATGAAATTTTGCTTTTATTAATACCTTCTCTAAATGGAGAAAGGTTGAAACAGGTAATTTTTGCATTTGTCATTTGATTTTGTGATCTGTTTGTGTAGTGAATTCTGTATTAAATACAGTGATTTTTTAGTAAATATTAATTATAAAGTGGTTAGACAAATGTTAAGCACTGTTACAAGTACAGTCCTCTATCAAAAAGTTAAGATGTCTAAATAAATTCCCAGACATTTAAACAAATATTTATATATATAAGTAGGATTTGTTGCAAAAACATGAAATGGATGTAATTTTAACTGAGTTGTTAGGGTTTTTTTTTATTTCATTTCCTAACATTAATATCAATTAAAGCCTTCCTCTTTAAAGATACTGGTTCTTTTATGCTGGATTCATGGAAGTGGCTGTATTATAAGGATGTTATACTTCTGATAATGGGAGATATGTTCATATAAAAATATATACATATATTTTTCTTAAATCTGGTTTGATATGCCAATTCCCATTGTTAGGTGCAAATTAAAAAGAATTTTACTCTGGTAGGGGGTTCTAAAGCCTTGACATTATTTTAATCTGATAACGAATGGCTCTGAGTTCATGTTCTTTCAGTTGTTGGCAACAAATCTAAACCTGTGTTTTTTGGATTTATGAGGATAAGTCCTGCTTTGGCAATCTTGTAGATCCTCAGGAGAATAGTTAAACAGTGATTAATCATTGTTTCTTCACTGAGTGTGCAGAAAAGAATGGAAAAGCTGCATTTCACACTTCTGAAGCAATTAATCCCCATGATCTTAGCCAGGTTTGTCTTGTAGATAAGTTGGGATACAAAACTGTACCTAATTTATCAATGTATGCATGCCATAAAGTATAAAACACACAATTTATTTCATATCATTTATAGTCAAATGTAAAAAAAGAGTGACTTTGCCATATCCAAGAGTGTTTCTTACATTACCTTCATATAAACTAAGTACCAGAGATTACAATGGGATTCCTGTTTATTGTGCACATCTGGTGCAGTCACTATGCATTTTCTCATTCACTTGCTGGCATTTTTAGTGATTGTGGCATAAATCACCTTGCTAATCAGAAACATAAGTGACGGGAAGTCATCTCCTTTTTTTGAACAATGGGAAAAAACATATGGCTTCTTAGACAGGACTTGGCTGTTATACTATTTATGTGGCATTATATTCTGTATTTAGAATTTCATATTAATTGCCGTGGTTTGATTGAAGGCATAGAATGCCCTGTGGTTTTGGCCAAAGTACTTGTTTTATGATCTACTCATGATTCCTTCCATGCTTAATATCTGTTGTATTTGTCTGTATCAAAAAATGGAGCTGAACATGCAGGCTGTATGTATTTTAAAATATGATAAAATGGTTTAAAATACTTTTTAATCAATATGATTAAAATGAATGGTGTGTGTTCTGAGTGACACAATATAATAGAAGGATGTTAGAAATTGTGTGGCATAGTGAACAAGAGAAAATAAATGTTTGCCCTTATAGGAAACACATATATTCTAAACTTGCCTTTCTGCACAGAAGAGGACTATAGAAAATCAGACAAGGAGGAGGTGAGACTGGTAGTTTTTGTGAGGCAAGTTTATTGATAATTGTGCTTCTGAATTAAAATTCCCTGTGGGATAAAACATATAATAAGATGCCAAAATTATATTAACATGTGAGAAAGATAATTGCACCCAAAAGCAATTCATGTACAATATCATTTTTGTGTATCTAGTTCTTCTTCTTACATGAATGTTTTGCACTTCATTTTGTGTCACTTGTTTTGTGATTCCTGGCAGTGTTTACTCCTTTAGCCAAATAGTTTAGTATTAATAATAATTACTATGAAGAATTTTTAGTAGCCTTTTGAAAGAATATATTAATTTATGGCCAGTGGTTCAGCATTTTATTTACTGTTATATTACTTCTTTTAAATAATTAATTAAACATGTAACCTAATTCAGTAGTGTTATTGACCAAATTTCTCTAACCAGTGTGGAACTTGAGGTTATTACATAGTATTGGAATACACTAATTGTCAGGAGTCTGTGTATCTAAAGAAGATCTTTATTCTCTGCCAGGAAACTCCTGAATAATTACAAAAAATGCTCAATTAAGTACGTTATGATTAAGAATTTCATGTGGGGCTCTTGAAATCAAAGGAGGTAAGCAGGATGTAAAAGGAGACCATCCCAAGCGACTAGTTATTATTGGTAACACCTCCCTGGCATTACAAATTCTGCTTCACTGGTAATAAAGAAAAACAGATAATGAAAGAACGCAGAGTAATGCTAAAAAGCACCTGTTAAACCTTACAATGGGAGTCTTCATCTTCTTCATTCAGATGTGGGTTTAAATGCACATTGTAGAGGTGCTGCTTTTGAAAGCTTGTCAGAAGGTATGCTTTTGCCCAAGAATTTGCCTTCTACTAGGAATTGTGAAAAATCCTGGGAAGAATACCTGGAACTAACTGATCTGACATCCTTAAGATTACTTATGCAAAAACAGAGGAACTTCAAAAATAACAGGACAGCATATCACCTTAATTTTTTTAATAGCTGCTCGCTGTGAGTTTTCTGCTGTTTCTGCTGTTATCATACATAGTGGAACAGTAATTTCACGAAAAATTTTCAAATTTTGTGTATTAGTTTAACAGGAAAAATTCTTCACAATTACTCTGAAATACGCAATTACCCCTATTAAGTGCCTTTAAATGCTAAGAAGAAAGTCTCATCTTTAAAATTGTCTCTCTAAGTTTGATTTTATAAATCTTATTTTTTAGCATTTCTTTTTCACAGTTTCTACTCACTAAAAAGACCAGCCATAAACAAATGCACATAAGCTCCCTAACTCAGTCAGTATAACTTGAGCATTTTAAGTGGACCTTTATGTGCACCCTTAAGTAAACAATGCAATTGAAAGCATGTTTGATTTTGGTGTGGTTCCAGGTTAGCCTTCTAGTTTGGATAAGGAATGTATCTTTGAAGAAGATTGTCCCCACTGTGCTTATGTTCATACTGCAGAGTTGTGTCAGCATTGGGAAAATTGATTTATTTTGGATTAAGTTAACTTGGAAGTTTGCACACCATCAGTGTATAAATTGACTTATTTTGTAATAGCTGCTAGGGGTCTTTTGGTCTTGAACATGACCAGCTCAAATTAAACCCCCCTAAAACATGTTTTGCTTGAATATTTGTCCTCAGGATTAACTATTTCATTCTACCTGTCAGCCCACATTGAGCAGTTGTCACTTAGAGCTGTTGTGAATCTCACAGAGGTACCCAATGGAACACTTTGTGATTTGTGCAAAGTTCTGATGGTCACCAGGCTTTTACCAATGCATATATTTTTAATTATGCAAGTGGAATTACTGTCGTGAAGTTTAGTTATCATATTTAAATACTAAGTAAGTGGCAAAATTATCTCTTCTCCTTTGACATTGTACAGGAATGAAACCCACAAGTCAGCATTAGGTGCAATGGCAGAGGACTAAAAGGGAAAGGATAAAGGAGGTGGTCATAAAATTGGGAGATGGAAAAGAATAAAGCTCTTGTACAATAAATATAATCCAATATTTTTCACAGGCATAAATCCACTAGTGGTGTAGTCTGTTAAGGGAAAACTCTTTTATTTACTTGCGTGAATTATGGACAGAGGTTTTTACTTTATGCTTTTGTTCCTGATAATTTAGACATTTTCTCTTTGAAATAATTAGATGAGATATAAACTGTAGACTTAAAATTTAAGGCTCCTTTCAAAATGGATAATGGTATAGTTCCCCTCTTCACCCTAAACTCAAGGTTACTTTTGCCCAACACAGTGTAAAAAAATACTGTTGTTATGAAACCATCAGACATTTTGATGAGACACAATTTAAAACACCAGTCAATGAGCTGCAAAGTTCACTTTCTTATATAAATAGTCAAAAACAACGCAGGAGAGGGTTAAAGACTGTGTTAAGATAAAATCATTCTTCTAATGAGGATTGTGGATAAAATCATTTACTTCATGTTAATACAGTTATTTAAAACTTAAATTTTGAGTTTACAACCATCTGTCTCAAGGGCTAAGCTCACTATAAACTATTATAATCATTTAAATAAATAGAGGAAAAAACAATCCGTTCAATATGTTGAATCAATATGTCATGCTTTGAATATCTATATAATTTTCCTCACATTAGGATCCATGGCACATGTACGGTACAATATGGTCTATAAATAGGCCTGGAAAGAATATGACTGGATCTTGGACTGCAAAGGGAATGATAGTGCTCCCCACAACTTGGTATGTGGTATTGCCTAGCAGCCATCATTCCCTGTAATCAGAGTGTAGTTCAAAACATAACCTAATGGAATTAAAAGAAGGCAGATTTTGATGGCTGCAAGGTAGCAGAGCATATCTTTGTTCTTTCCAGTGTCCAACACAAGCAGAATTTCCATTTGGTATATGCATTTCATTCCTTGCTCGGGCTTGGGAGAAAAACTGTCCTTTTCTGCTCTCTCCAGGGTGGTCAGTGCTCCCATCCAGCTGGCTTGGCCGAAGGAATTAATTGCACATGGCTAGAGGAGTCCATGTTTCCTTTCAGCACCCAGTACAACAGTGAATGTGTGTTGTACAGTCATGCATCATTGCGACTCTGTACAACAGTGACTCTACTGACTTGGAAAACATAGATTGGAGCCTGAGCTATAGGCCTGAGTCACTCAGGAGTACTGATGAAAAGAAAAGAGGAAGTGAGGGATGGTCAGACATGGCTGAAATTCATAGAAGTGTGGCTCTAAGAGAGATTTATAATGCCTAGGTTTCAAGTCAGCATTTTGGTCCTTCTTTTTCATCAATTCTTATTCTTTCACTGCTAAGAACTATTTAATAATTTTTTTAAAAGATTCACAGACTATATTATGAAAATATGATGAAAACATGGATGTTGTTAAAATAAGTGCTTTGCAGTATTTAAGATAGTATGTATACAGTCTCAAAACTCTGTAGAAAGAACAACATCTAAGTTTGTGTAACTGAAAATACCAGCTCAATTATTGTAAACTGTCAGTGTACTTCTATCACGTGGAAACAGTAAAATTATATCTGTATTGTAGGAATGGGAGAAAGGACAGCAGTGAGGGAGTGGTAGAAGCAGAGTAGGTCCTAAAGCACATTCTGGGCCTCCAGTCCATTAACTACGTAATTTGAGAAGCTGCCATGTTCTTCTGAATTATGGAACAAGAAGTCTCTTGAGGCTTTACAGTGACATCACAAACTATTAGAGGTTTGGTTTTGATGTCACTAGAATCCCTTGATGAAGTCATGGCCCAGTAATTCATTTTTCATCTTTATTTATGCTGAAATTAAAAATTCTTAGGGCTAGATGGATGGATGAAGCTTCTTTATGTTGTGTTCCTGTTATTGTTGGAATTAACATACCATTCCAAGGATATTTAAAAAGATATATGCACTATTTCTCTTAATATCATGTACTGCTGTTCTGCAGTTGAATCTAAATTAAAGCAAGACAAATGAGTGTCTGTTGTGTGGATGGAGAATATTAGGATTAGAGGAGAATACTGAAGATAAGAAATCTGGTTACTTGTTTCTCATGTGTCACTGACTCAGGCCATGTGAGCCTGTAAGTCTTGATTGAAACCATGCTGAAATCTTTGTGTGCCTCCCTTAAAAGAGTTCCATGTGAACACTGGAAAGTGTAGTGTTGCATATATATGGAGTATTTTACACCATTGGAGCCTTAACATATGGTTGTGGGTGTCACCTAGCATTCATGTGCCTCAAACTCTGTATCCATAAGATGGGGGAAATGCTTTGCAAGGTAGTTCAATTCAGTACTATTTGGAAATCACTGTGGTTTTCATAAAGAACAAAGCTGTGTTGAGTTTTTTCCTGAAACAGTCACAGTCTGTTGTTGACTGATGGGCACTCTTAAACACCTAGAATCAAATTCCTGGTCAGAATGCAAATACTGAAAACTTCTAGTACAATAATATCTACTGTGCTACAATAGTATTAGGTAAATTCTAACCATTTGCATGCTTGGAACCATCCTAACAATGTTTTGTGTAATTCTCTTCTCAGTTTTATTCCTATTTCTCTCCTTTTGATATAATATTTAAGAAAATTTGGATAATCTTATTAAGTTATATGAAACACCTGGTTTTTTCAGCATTTTGTTTTCCTAGATGGCTCAGGCAAATTGCCTGGTTTTACTCTGAAGTTCAAAATTCTGTAAGTAGAATGTAAAAATATCTTAACTTTTCTAGACATTCTTTAGTTTCTTCAGCAGCAAAAATACACATTTGTTTATCTAGATCTGTTCAGACTTATGCATGCTAAGACCCATTTGAAAGCTGAAGTCTCTATGTAATTTATTTTCAGTGTGTAGTGTAAACTGTTGTGCTGTATATACATTTTATATTTATGTCAGAAAAGGGTTGCAGAGGGGTACTTTAAAACCACCTTTTTGGCTCTAAATAGCTATTGTGTACATATGGTAAGGTACTGCTGCTTAACAATTAGTAACTGCTTTGATGAAACTAAATTACATGTTTAAGTTCCCATCAGGAAGTCGCTTCACATATCTGTATTAATGTATTCAAGGCTCGAGAAGGAAAGTTAATTTTCCAGCTTAAATATTTAATTCAAGCTTAAAATTTAGTCTGTAATTAGAGCTCCCAAATGGCAGGAACATGGAGTATTTGTCCATTTTAATTAGATTGTTGTTTACCTATTAATTATATATCATATCTTGTCATATAGTTTTGATGGTAACAGATGGTGCTAGGAGTTAGTAAGGGTTTGAACAAAATAAGATTTCACATGATTTATTAAGTTGCACTTTATTAGTGAGTGGTCTGCTTTTGTCAGGTTATTCTGTGGAATAAGAAGTTTGAAACATTTCATTAATTTTGGTGATTACTCTCTATGTGAAAATATCTAACTTAAACAACAATTCCAAAAGGGGCATTCATTTTTTTAGAGGAAGTTGAAATACATCTTGTATTTCTCCAAAGTTATTGCCTCTGCACATGACAGTAAACTTACAGCTACTTTTATTTCCCCCCTAAATTTTGTGCATAGGGTTTTTTAGGAGCAATACCTCTTTTATTGGCAAAGAATACTGCAGTTGTTTCAGAGGTGAAAGACCTGATTCAGCTATAAAAATTTTCTCTTCTGCACAGAATCCATTTTCAAATTTCAATGCTGAAAAACCCAGCATATCAATTTGTTCATTGGTGCTTCCAAAACACAAACGTGTATACATACACAGCCATCTCTGTAGCAAGCATTTAAATATACAAGGTGATTGAGATTTTTCAGTGTTCTGTAGTTGTGGAGCCATCCCATATACCTTCATCCTGTATGTGAACAATTTTCCAATTCTGAGGCAATATCTACTGCTGATGCAGTTCACCTAAATTCTTGAGTCCTGTATGAAATATAAGTATGTCTTCCATCAACCAGTGTTTTGATGAAATTAAGGCAGGTTACCCCACACTGAAAGCCACGTGCACACATCTGGAAATCATGTGGTACCTTGTGATATTTTGGAGTTCTCACTTAAATAGTCCATAAGACATGGGACAGAGAAAAATAAATAAAAAATGAAATAATGGAAATCTCTACTGAGTTTTGGAACATTAAAAAAAGAGAAAGAAGGAGACTGAAAGAAATTTCAATTCGCTTTATGACACAAGTGAAAAAGGGAGAAATTCAAAAAGATACTTAAGTAAATAAGATTGTATAGTGGAGGTTACAGGAAGGATATGTTATTTATTGAAAAAAGAGAGCCTTAAAATGGGTGAAGATTGAGCAGATGTGTGCATGAGATGTTGCTGAAAAACACTGGTAAATGGACAGTGGTTTTCTTTATGGGGAGTTTGCACAGTGAAACTAATCAGCAATGGAGCTTAGTAGTGTGGTGTTTGTGGGTGGTTTAGCAGTGATTCAGGAGTGTTTGAGCTTTTAATTCCACTTTATCATAGATCATTTGATCTATTCTAATTTTGGTCACCAGAGGGAAGAGATCAACGACAAGTTTCTTAAGTCCAGGTCAATTCAGCAGCTCTGTTACAAAGCTGAGTAAATAAATCATTATTTTGTGGCAAACCAGTCTTCCTGTTTTCACTAGTTGCTTTCAGGATACCTTGATAGCCTAATCCCCTTGGGACATAATATTATCTGAATAAATGAAGATCCTTTTCCTGTAATCCTCCCTTTTTTATAAACTAATTACATACGTCTGTTTTCCTTCCTCCTTCCTATTTTCCCCTCTGTCAACTTAAAAAAACATGCACGATCATCAGAACTGTACCTGTTTCTTGACATTGACCATGACTTCAAAGAGATGGTAAGAGTCAAGAGTTTTGCTAGTGAAAAGTAAACAGATGGCCGCAGTACACACACTGATTTCAAGGCTTGCTTCAGTGGGCGACTTGACAAACAGTAGATCTACAAAACTGCCTCCTTGTTCTGGCACTCGCTTTGTCCTCACACCAGCAGCAACAGATGCTTGATGCTGACACTAGTTCGGTTTTTCCCCGCATAACTTTGGTCACATACTCTGAGTTAGATTTACTGTGACCCCTCTCTTGTTTCATAATTGTCCCCATTAGCATGATTGCTACCTTAAAAAGTATTGATAAGTATGTCTGTGTTCAAATCAACTGGAGGTGGGGTGAGTAGGGGGAGGTGTTTGGGAGTGTGTATGTATCTTGGATGTGTTCCCAAGGCGAGGATCGTTTTATCACCACCTACATCTAAAAAAGAACCACTATGCTGAAATTGTGCAGTTTGATTAGCTAGGAAGAGCTAAGTGACTTGGCCTATTGCCTCTTGTATGTGTGAAAAGATTACCTTCTAAAAATGCGACCTTTTATCCTCTTTTGCTCAGATCCTGGATTTTTCCCTGTGATTTGTAGAGCTGTGTTAATAACACAGAAAACGGCATTCAGTTGTTAGCGATGGAGATATAAGTGATTATAAAAACATTATCACAAGATAGAAGTAGTAAAAATATTCTACTTGCTGAGCTTGCACCATCAGAATTTATTTATACGTTTTATGCAAAAATACAGGGTTAATTTTTTTTTCCTTTGACCCTGTATATCAAATGTGATAAAATATGCTATCCTGCAGCTAAAAGCAGATGGAAAAATAAATTGAAGAACAGCGTTTAACTGCAGTCTTATCCTAGTTCATATAAAAATATTACAAAAATAAAACAGAGACATAACTGGGTCATTGAAATGTTCTTTAAGAAAGCCTGCTTACGCAACAAAATTACCCCATTTTCAAATACTGTGGTTCATAACATTCAAGGAAAAAAAAAGGATTTTGAAATATAGTAGCATGAATTTTGTTTTTAAATTAGTTTATACTCTTTGGAGTTGATCATTCATTGAGAAATTTTTTGTTTGTTTCTTTTGCAACATTATAGAAGTAGTGGGCTTGCATTAAAGCTTTTTTGTGGACATTTGAGAGTTTTGAGTCATCGCTTCTAATTTATTGCAGTGCCTAGCAGGGCTTCAGTTGTGCTCCCTTACCTTTCTTTGGAATATCAGTGCCATTTGTAGTTTTCAGAATAATTCTCCTTCCATGCTTGAGTTTGTAAGTAGATTTTGAAAAATACACAATTCAGTAAAATATGTTGGTGTGAATGCTCTGATAGTGAATGCAGCCAACAGTGACATTCTGTAATTTCTCAGCTCTTAGCCAAGTCTGGCTCAGATATCAGACTGAGAAGCACTGAATCTCCTCTACAGAGTCACCTGTTTCTCTCCATCATTATCTAAGCAACTGCAGCTTCTAGTCTGAGTCTGTAAAGCCTAATTTGACTTAGAAATCTTAAAGAAGCCTAAGTTAGGCAGTTTTAATAACCCCAGGAGTAGAAATGTGAACACCAGATAATCATGTAGGAGCATCAGAGTGAAGCTTATTCTTTATGCAGATG